>NC_056525.1:232554544-232627437 GCF_019175285.1 Sceloporus undulatus
AAGAAGAAGAAGAAGAAGAAGAAGAAGAAGAAGAAGAAGAAGAAGAAGAAGACAACTTTCGGGAGGGTAACAAAATATTTAAAAACAGTACAGATTTTAAAAGATACAGAAACTTCAATACAAGTATAAATATACAAAAACCTTAATAAAATATAAATATAAATATAAAAATCATTTGAATAACATACAGTTGATTTAAAACCATTTAAATTCATTAAAAGACAATATACAAACTATTAATCAGCACAGCTTTAAAAGCCCATCCTAGACAATTTCTAAAAGCCTGATGGCATAAGATTGTTTCAACATGCTGGTGGAAGGAAAGCAAGGATGGAACCATATAACATGAAGCAACCACCAAGAAGGCCCTTCCGCTTGTTCCCACCAAATGAGCTTCAGAAGGTGGTGGGACAGTGAAGAGTACCTCTCCAGAAGATCTCAGAGCTCTAAAGGGCACATAAAAGGAGAAGTGGTCCCTCAAATAGCCTGGCTCTGGGCCACACAGAGCTCTATATAATTCATGCCCAGCACCTCAAGTTGTGCCCTGAAATAGACAAATAGCCAATGGGGGTGTTGCAAAAAGGGATTTGTATGGTTCCTGTACCCAGCCCCTGCTAACAATTGGTTGCAATTGTCTGGGCCAAGTGAAATCTCTGAATATTCCTCAAACGCTGGCTGGTGTAGAGCACACCAGAGCAATCCAAATAGGATATAACTAAGGCATGTGGCCAGATCTGACCTCTGCAGGAACAGTGCAACTGGGGAAACAACCTTAATTATGTTGATTTCACTACAGGGGACTGGTTCCAATGTACAACTGCTACAATTAGGTATTTTCATAATTTCTGACAGACATTTGAATATAACAACATTATGACTTTCTAAGTATTAACAGATGTTATGGGTTTACCTTGTCATCACATGTGCACCCCAGATCATAGTCAGATGAAGGTGTTGTAGCTACAGGATAGAGTGGCCTAGCAACTTCATCTGGCATCACTGGCTTATATGTACTGCTTCGCAGTAGGTGATTTAAGCTTCCATGGGTGCCATTATTAGGAGCAGGCTTCAATCCAAGTAGATCTGGAATGGGGTTTAAAACACAGAAGAAAAGGAATTATCAATGCAACACATTTTTCTTAAGATTTTATGGACTAACTTGCTAACTAACTAACTAACTAATTTACTGCTCTACTTCCAAGAATATTAAGATGACATTTATGCTACTCTGGTGAAGCACTAATTCCCTTTCTCAGTCCATAAGTCAGACATACATCACGATTGCTTACAAATATATCACATAGTGCAGCCAAGGCAGTTTGTTGCTACTGCTGCATGCTACTACTACAAGTAAAAGCATATTCATTTTCAAATATTATTATTTAAATTGGGGCTACTTACCACACATAACATTATAAAGTTCTATATTCTCAAATGGAGGTACTTTTGCCTTGTGTTTAAATGAAGGTCCGTAGCCTACAAAGACTGTCTGAACAAAGAAAAGAAATTTTAACATAATTAAGGCTTGGGCAATTCTGTTATTCTACAAACACATCACAACATATGTCTTTTTCTGTGGTGGTGCCCTGATCCTTCACCAGCTTCCCAAAACACATCATCCTGGTAGGTCTATTGTGCTATCTTTTTAGGAGCCAGTTTTTATTTGTCCTCCTTTTTTCTTTTGATCTTAGCTTGCTCAAAGTTTTAAAATATTGTATTGTCTTAAAATATTTGTACACAGACTATCTTGAGGACCAATTAAATTAAAATGCTTTTGCTGAGAACTTTCAAGTCATTTTCAATTTACAGTTACCTTAAGGCAAACCAATCATGGGTTTTTCCTGGCAAAATTTGTGCAGAGGGAGTTTGCCATTGCTTTCCCTTGAAGGTGAGAGCATATGACTTGCCCAAGGTCACCCAGTGGGTTTCCAAGCCTCCTCAGGGATTCAAAACCTATCTCATGGAGTCAAACACCAGTGCTCAAATCACTACTCCACACTGGCTCTTAAGTTAACATATAGGGAAGAATAAAAAGTGCTGACATAAATGCTTTAAATATATCTACATGTAGTGGTTTGTGTGCCGGCCCATGACTTTGGAGACCAGAGTTTGAATGCCAGCACAGCCATAGAAGCCCACTGGGTGACCTTGGGCAAGTCACACTCTCTCAATCTCAGAGAATGGCAATGTCAAGCCCTCTCTGAAGAAATGTGACAAGAAAACTGCATGATAGGCTTGCCTTGGGGTCGCCATAACTCGGAAATTACTCGAAGGCACACAACAACAACAAACATTGCATTTTTCTCCAACCTTTCCATGCACATACTGTGCTGGATTGTGTCATTATGGGTAATTATAATACAATTACAGTTGTCCCTCCATATTTGCAAGGGTTAGGGGAACAAGACTCCTGTGAATATGGAAAAACCGCAAACAACAAAAACACTGTTTGTACCTGAGAGGAGTAGCTACAAATGGTCTTTCAGTGCAACTTTTAGTTAAAGTTGACCACAGAGTTGCACTGGAGGACCTCGACAGTCCTAGAGAGAACATATTAATGAAATCCATGAATAATCAAATCTGCAAATGTCAAAGCCACAAATATGGAGGGATGACTGTATATGACGTCAAGAATGCTCAATACAATTTAAGCTTCAAAAAACCCATCCCACCTCTAAGTATTCTGCTGCCCCCTACCTGCATGCTACTGATCTTGTTGTCATATCCATGGTCTCCTTGGAAAAGACATTTTCCTGTTGATTTCTTATACACATCTCCAGGCTTCCTAGAAGTTTAAGAATACTCTTTAGCATACCGGCAAAAAACATTCCTTCATATTAGACTCCCAGAGGAGTTGAGAAAGAATCAACTAAGACAAATATACTGAGACCAAGATGGTCAGTTGCTCCACTCTGAGCAGAGCTTGTAAAAATTATATTTAAATGACAAGTCCTATTATTCCACTGTCAACTTCACCACTGTCTAATTCCTGCAATGTGCCTTTGCTGGTGTAGCATTGGTATATCTGGGATGTTCAGAACTTGGAAAAAGGATTTTCAGGTTTTAACTTCCAGAACTCTGAGGATTCTGGGAGTTGTAGTCCCCCCAAAAGGACTTTTTCCCAGCTCTGATTCTGGAGCACCATTTTATTCATCTCAAAGTGTTGTGGGGACCAACAATATATCTTCCAGCATAACCCAGCCTCTTTCTGGGCTGTGTTTTGAGTTTATCAGGCTCCATCATAAAAGACACACCACACAGTAGTATGTATGGGCAAGTCTGGGATACTATACACAAAATCTTAACACTGCAATATTCAGAATCTCTTCTGATTTTGAAAAAAAAAATCTTTTGTTTTCCTTCAACCAAGCTGTTGGCACATTTTTGTTGTTACTTGTCATCAAGTTGACTTCAGTTTAGCGTGGAACTATGAATGAGATCCCTGGTCATCAACTGCCCTGCTCAGGTGTTGTACACTCAAGACTTTGGCTTTCTTGATTGAGTCTAGCCATGCAGGCTTCCCTTGTTCCTACTGTCTTCCTTTTTACTGAGCATTATTGTCTTTTTAAAGATTCGTGTCTCATAATATGTCCAAAGTACAACAGACTCAATGTAGTCATCTTGGTTTCTAGTGAGATTTCAGGCCTGATTTGCTCTCAGACCCATTTACATTTTAGAACAATCTGATAAAATCTGGCAGAGCAACTGAAGGCCAGGAAGAAAGGAAATTTCTCTGTAGACTAAATTTGGCATCTAGACTGACAGCTGGGAACCCTGCTGGGACAAGAAAATTTCTTCCAACTAAAAATAGTTTTTTCCAACTATGTCCCGGGGCTGTGGAAAATCTAATAAGAAATGTTGCTCAGACCTTGTGATGATGATGATGATGATGATGATGATGATGATGATGATTTTATTTGTATACCGTTTTTCCTTAGCTCAAAACGGTTTACAGACTATAAAACTATTGCAAACATCTCATAAAAATAGATAAAAACAAGTAATACAATTATATAAAACATAATCATTCACAGGGTAAGGCAGAGAATCGATGGCATCAAGAGCACTCAACTTCATTCCTCGGGGGGAAGGCTTGGCAAAAAAGAAAGGTTTTAAGCCTCTTTTTAAATGTTTCTAGGGGGGTCATGAGATGGAGCTCTTCGGGGAGACTGTTCCAAATCCGTGGGGCCACCACTGAAAAGGCCGTCTGGGATGTGGAGACATATTTGGAAGATGGAATCTCCAACAGATTCTTCCCGGATGTTCTGAGTGTGCAGGGCGGATTGTATGGGGAGATGCAGTCCCTCAAGTAACTCGGGACCAAGCCGTGTAGGGCTTTATTGGTCACAATCACACTACTGGAAGAGGAATTTGTGCAATGCTGGCAATATTTTTGAGTCCAAATAATAAAATGCACATTTCTAGTAATATGGGTCAGGCTTCTTCCTTGATTACAACACAGAAACATGGGCCTGGTGCAGGAATAATGAAACACAGATTATCTTAGCTACAGCTAGGGACCTAAGGAGATGAATCATTTTTACCAATTTGTCAGATTTGTTCAATGGGAAATCTCAATGAAAAGGAGAGGAAAAGTCATTTGGATAGGGAAATGCCAGCCAACTTACTTGGCCACATGCCATTGTCTTTCCACCAACAAATGAATATCTTCAATCCTTCGGTTATTTGCATAATGCAAACGCTTGGGAAGATGTTGCTTCAAATAGGGCTTGAAGTGCTGGTCAATCTTCTTGCACTGGAAAAAAAAGGGAATTTTAATGGAGGCCTTTCTGACCAACGTCCCCTCTATCTATAAAAAAAAGCAGGGACCCTACCTAAAGCAAAGCAAAGGTTCCTTTGGACTACAGCTCCCAGAATGACACACCAACATAGCCACTAGAATTCTGGGAATAGCCCTCCAAAAAATAACTTTTTGAAGCTCAACTGAAGGCTTTTCTTGCTTAAAGATAATGCATGCACATACAAATATGTCCACACATACACATCAAATGCTACAGGTGTTCTTTTTGCTCATTGGCTATACCAGGGGTGAGATCAATGCAGTCTTGCAGATGTTGTGAAACTTGAGCTTTCAACATTCCTTGTCATTGGCTGGACTATTGGGAGGTGGAATCCAAAAACAACTGGAAGTCCACATGATTCTCACATCTGATGTACACCTAGATCCTGTGTTTAAAAATGAAGATTCTTGGGATTGAACCTGTGACTTTTTACAGTGACATGAAAAGTACATAACTCAGAGATGTAAAGCTGAATATGGCCTCTTCCCCAAGCCTGAGGGGCCATTCCACACAAAAAAAATCAGCAAAATATTCTTGCTTATTCACGCTGATGATTCTGTAATCAATATTTTGGGCTTCAAGCAGTTTAACAGTTTAATCAGCGGTAGCAGAACATGCTATAAACCATCCTGGGCATAAAATGCTGCTTGAAAACACTGAAATTCTGGACCATGCCAACAACTATCAGGTCAGAATGCACAGGAAAGCCATTGAAATCCACAAACACCTAGACAACTCCAACAGGAAAGAAGAAACCTTTAAATACACAGCCCTACTGCTCAGGAACATCACAACTTCTGTAGCTGGCAACTTTCAACAGTGCTGGTAACATCTGTGAGGAGGACCGGGGGGGGGGGTGTCGGTGGGAGCAGAACCCTATAACGCCCCTTGTCTGACCCCAGAGACTGTTTGGAGTACTGCAGAGCTGTGGAGCTACACAGCCCTACTGCTCAGGAACAACATCCCGCCCCCAATAGAGGCCAGTGGACTTTGCTGTTTGTTGCTGTGCAGCACCTCCAGGGCCTGGTTTGTGATCCGTTGACCCTGCGCAACTGCGCAGCCTGGAGGACGCCGGCCTGGACCATCTGCTGCATCACCGCAAGAGTCCAGGAACAGCTGGGGAAAGGGCGAGGAGGGGTGTGACCTGGTGAGAGTGGCAAATCATAAAGCTGGCTTGCCGGTTGCCTCCCCGTCCCACCCCCAATAGAAGCCAGTGGACTTTGCTGTTTGTTGCTTGCGGCGCCTCCAGGGCCTGGTTTGTGATCCGCCGACCCAGCGCAACTGTGCAGCCTGGAGGACGCCGGCCCGGACCATCTGCAGCATCGCCGCTGCGCAGTTGTGTAGTGGGGATAAGGGGTTGGTGTATTGCTAGCTGAGCCATAGTATCTGAGGAATGACATTGTTGTTAGTCTTCCTCTGCTTTGGCTCCTTGATATCTATAGAGAGAGAGTCAATAGACATGGGGTTTGGTTTGCAGGGGGAGGTGACGGGTAATTGCGATGTCGTATCTGGAGCTCCCATTGGAGTAGTGTGGGGCAGGGGGAGATATGGCGGTAGGAGAGTGGAATTACAAAGGAAAGGAAGGCGAGATAGATGCTTAATATCTATCTCTCCATCCATCCACTCTGCTAACCAAAGAGAACTGAGGGTCAGTCCAACTGTACCACAAACCCTGTCTCTGCTCCTGTGCAATGCCAGGTCAGTTAGGAATAAGACCCACATAATATACAATCTCATTCAAGATAAGAACTGCAACCTGGCTTGCATTACTGAGACCTGGCTTGGGCCTGAGAGTGAAGCAGTGTGGGCACAGGCCCTTCCAGTCGGGTACTCAGTTAAGGACCAGATCAGGTTAGGTGGGCAGGGGGGCGGTGTTGCCTTGGTCCATAAGAACACCCTTCCTTTGACCAGGAACCATGTCCGTAAAACTGACTTCATCGAGTGTGTCTACCTGACCCTGAGTGTCAGGGACAGACTGGGGATTCTGTTGGTCTACCGTCCACCCCGTGCGCTAACAGACTCCCTAGCCGAGCTGACACAACTGGTCTCGGAACTGGTGTTGAAGTCCCCTAGGATTCTCGTCCTGGGGGACCTCAACATCCCTTTCGAGGCCAGTCATGGTCCAACTGGTGTGGCTCGGTAGTTCATGGCTACCATGACTGCCATGGGCCTGTCCCAATTGGTTTCAGGGCCCACACATTGTGCTGGTAACATTCTCGACGTCGTCTTTAGTACAGAAATGGATACTCCGTGGGCAGAGGTTTTCAATATCTCTGCCCTATCATGGACGGACCATTTCCTGTTCGAGGCTCGAATCAAGGCTTCCACCTTAAGCCCCCCCGAGGGTGGAGGATCTATTACGATGGTCCACCCTCGAAGGCTGATAGAACCCAAAAGGTTCCAAGAAGCCCTAGAGGGAAATATGGTTGGAATTGATGGCGACTCTGTTGATGCCCTGACTAACATCTGGGATAGGGATCTCTCCAGGGCTATACACAGTATTGCTCCCAAGTGTCCTTTCCGGCCTGCTTCCAACAAACAACCCTGGTACACGGAAGATCTAAGGGAAAGGAAGTGGGCTGTGCAACGACTAGAGCGCAACTGGCGAAGACATCAGCACTTAGCCGACAAGACACTCCTTGAGTCTCTTTTGAAGGCTTATGGAGTGGCAATAAGTGCAGCAAAGCATTCGTACTATACTGTACATATTGCGTCCGCGGAGTCACGCCCGGCAGAGCTGTTCAGGGTGGTGAGGGAGCTGACACAACTGCCCCCCCCGAACTCTATTTTAGAACCAACTAAAGCCTGCTGTGACGAATTTAACAACTTCTTCGCGGATAAAATCTCTCGGCTAAGGGCCGATCTCGACGCCAGTATTTCTTCATATCCTATAAGAGAAGCTTCCAGAGATTCTGTGGACTCTATTAATCTGGATCACTTTGAATTTGTTAGTACCGAGGAAGTGGACAAGATTCTTCATGCTCTCTCGATCCCTGTCCTTCATGGCTGGTGGCCCAGGGGGGAACGGCAGTAACTTCTATGTTATGCCGTATAATTAATTCATCTTTCAGGGAGGGACGTTTTCCATCAAGCTTAAAATCAGCAGTAGTAAAACCTATGCTAAAAAAGCCCTCCCTGGACCCCCGATTCGGAATAATTATCGGCCTGTTTCGCTGCTGCCTTTTCTGGAGAAGGTGATTGAGACAGCAGTTGCTTTCCAGCTTCAAGGGATCTTGGAAGAAAGAGATTTTCTAGACCCATTTCAAACCGGCTTCCGGGCAGGCTATGGAGTTGAGACTGCCATGGTCACCTTAGTCGATGATCTCCGTCTGGGCATGGACAGGGGAAGCGTGTCCCTGTTAGTGCTTTTTGACATCTCAGCGGCTTTCGATACCATTTACCATGGTATCCTTCTGGAACGCCTGAGGGAGTTGGGTATCGGGGGCACTGCGCTCCAGTGGTTCTGTTCCTGCCTCTTGGGTAGATTCCAGATGGTGCAGCTGGGGGACGTTTGCTCCGATAAGAGGGTGCTTACATCTGGTGTCCCTCAAGAAGCTATTCTGTCCCCCATGCTATTTAACATTTACATGAAACCGCTGGGAGAGATCATCCGGAGACACGGGGCATGGTATTATCAGTACGCTGATGACACACAAATATGCTTCTCTGTGTCTCCGACTGATGCAGTGACTAGGGATGGCATCTCTCTGCTAAATGCTTGCTTGGAGTCGGTAATGGGCTGGATGAGGAAAAACAAACTCAGCTTGAATCCAGAGAAAACGGAAGTACTAGTGATAGGCTCTCCCGGTCTGGGTGGTGAAATCTGTCCACCTGTCCTGAATGGGGTCACGCTCCCCCTGAAGGACTCAGTCCGCAGTCTGGGGGTGCTTTTGGACTCGTCGCTCCAGCTGACTTTTCAGGTGGATGTGGCGGTCAGAAGCACCTGCTATCAGCTTCGGCTGATACGCCAGCTGAGACCCTACCTAGGCCGGAAGGACCTTGAAACAGTGGTACATGCCCTGGTAACCTCCCAGTTGGATTTCTGTAATGCGCTCTACATGGGGCAACCCTTGTACCAAGCCCGGAAGCTTCAGCTTAGTAAGAATATGACAGCTAGGTTGGTCACTGGACGTTCCAGGGCCAACCATATAACGCCGACTCTGTATGATCTCCATTGGCTGCCTTTTCGCTTCCGAGCACAATACAAGGTGTTGGTTATAATCTATAAAGCCCTAAATGGCTTGGGCCCAGGGTACTTGGAGGACTGCCTCTCCCATATAATCCGCCCCGCACACTCAGGTCATCTGGGAAGAGTTTGTTGAGGATCCCAACAACAAGATATGTGTCAACCTCACAAAGGGCCTTTTCCATCTCGGCCCCTGGGATCTGGAACACCCTTCCCAAGGAACTCCGCACCGCCACCTCCCAAGACCTCTTCAAAAAGAGACTTTAAGTCCTTCCTGTTTCGGCAAGCCTTCCCCGATGTCCCTTGATATTGGGACTCCCCCCCCCCCCCCCCATATGTACAACATTATCAAGCGTATCAGCTGGCCTGGTTTTGATGTATGGTTTTAATGTGTATTTTTGGAATGTTGTTCTAAGTTTTATTTATGTATTGCAATTTTTATCCTGTATTTTGTATTTGTCATTGCAATTTTGACTGTACACCGCTATGATCAACACGGAATAGTGGTCTATAAATAAAACTTATTATTATTATTATTATTATTATTATTATTATTATTAAATACACAAAGTTTGGCTACCAAACCTGAAAAACACCAAAATCATGACTCAGCACATGCAAACGAAAACCACCCAGGGTCAGAGGGTTTTCCCAGCAGACAACTGATCACTAATGAAAGAGACACCCGGAGGCCTTGCCATTCAACAACAGACCAACACACAGATTAACTTGTAAATCACTTCCTCTCAACCAAAGGTCACATAGTATATCTACCCCATTCTCTGAAGATGCCAGCCACAGATGTTGGTGAAACATCAGGAATAAACTCCTCCAGAATATTGCCTGACCACCCCCTTCACAAAAACTATGGCTGTCAGCCATGAAAGCCTTTGAAGCACAGTGCTTCACTATTGGCTGAACTATAATCTGCTTGTTTAGTATCTTTTCTTTTCACTTTTTTAAAAAATTGAGGTGGTGGGAAGAAGTGGAGAGAAAAAGGCAGCTCAACAATGTGAGAAGTCATTACCCAAAGGACAAAATTTCAAGTCCAAACACCTATTAAACAGTAATAACCATTAAAACAACAACAACAACAAATTCAAAGGAATAGCATTTTTTTCACAAGAGCACTGACAAAATATTTACTCATAAAAGAGTATTTTCCATTGCCAGAAGAGGGGATAAATAGACTCTGTTCAGAGAATTCAAGCACCTATTTGCAAGTAATCCAGCAAAGTTATAAAAACTTTTTACCAACAACAAACAGTGGAAATCATGACAAGCATTCTTCCGCACTCATGAAGTCTCCTGTTTAAAATACTTTACATAGTCTTAACCCAAGACCCAAATTAATAGCACTGACTAATGAACCCATAATTTATTAATATAAGAAAATGTATGTTCTAAGTAGAAGCATATGCTAAACAAATACTTACTGTTAGATTGGCTACAATGGCTTTCGGGTCATCTGTTAAATGGGTACGGGAAGAAAGGGGAGGAAAGAGGAGAAGGAAAAGTCAGCTCAGGGTAGGAAATACTTTTTCATACAGCTTGGCATTTGCTTTAGCTATTAGGATGGAGGAACAATCTTGGATGTGGGATGGATCTTTCACTTCATAGAAATTTTGTGTGTCATGTCCTTGAGCATTGTGTCCAGAAACAGAAACTAAACTCTAAACTTTGTTTTCTTTTCTTAAGATTGTATCTTTCCTGCAATGAGTTCAATGAGGCATACAGGGCTTTCTTCCATTCTCAATTTATCCTCACCGCAACAATCTTCTGAGGTAGGACAGGCTGAGGCAGAGTGAGTGGCCCAAGGTAACTTTGTGAGTCTCATAGTTCTAGAACCCATGTCAATAAAGTTCCAGTCCAACATTCTAACCACTACACTGCCTTAAACATATGGACAGACATTAGGCTTTACCCCTAAGTCAATAACAATTGCCATTCCTGAGGGTGAAGAGATGCAAATTTGTGCAACAAAGTTAAGGCATAGTTTCGTGTGGGTTTTTCAGGCTACGTTTCAGGCCACGTTCTAGAAGAGTTTATTCCTGATGTTTTGCCAGCATCTGTGGCTGGAATTTGGGCCACATAGCCCAAAAAACCCATAAGAAACTATGGATGCCAACCATGAAAGCCTTTGACTTCACAAAGTTAAGGCAATTAACCATCAATGCAAATGTGCAAAAATCTGCAGCAATGCACATAATACACATGTGTATACTAGCCCTGAGGCAGAACCTATTTGGCTGCTACTACTGAACTTAGCAGCTGGGGATAGAGTTGGAAATCAGGAGAGGCATCAAGGCAAAAGGTGAATATGGCAAAATCAACTTACATTTGACGTTAGTATTAGCTTTGGGACGAATACGGCCCAACGTTCCAGGTATCAAAATTATGTCATCTACATTAGACAGATAGTTATTCAAATATTCAGTTCTGTTACAAGTTGCTTCCTCCATTCCTGAAAAATAAGTAAAAGTTAGTTTTTCGAAGAAAACATGTGTAGCTTTTTTAAATTTTAAAACCGAAGGATCTTGTAGATCCTTGATGTTTTCACTCTTCACCCCCAACACAAATCAAGAGTACCTAATCTTTAAAAATTTACCAGGAATTGCAAAGATGGCAATTAAAGTGAAAAGGCAATATAAAATTATTTTAAAATGCATTTATGGACATAATTCTGAAGAACTGTAGCAAGCCCAGTAAATGTCTGGTAACAATGTCCTAAGAACAACAACAATAGACTTGTATACAATCCTAAACCATACTAAGAAGTAAGTATGGTCCAGTGAAATGGTAATTTTCCCAAGTAAAATTCCAAAATCCATGTTGTGGTAATATCTTTAGGCCAACCAAAAAGAGACAAAAATCTGTATTCAAGGTTTTGAGACCAAATATCTTTGTCAATAATAGTTTAAAATAAAGAACAAGCCGGGGGGGGGGGGGATGTTACAAATCTGTATGTTGTATTGAGATGTTATGCGAGGAAAGGTCTCTAGGATATTTCAGGGTCTCCCTACTAAAATGTGCTTTAACAAAGAGATATTGTATTGAGGTTTTTAATACTTTTATTTTTAAATATCCCTATAAACAACCAATTCCTATCAATTAATAAAAAGGCAACAGTTCTAATAACTGTAGTTCAAAATTGAAGCCCAAGATCCAATACACTTTTGGCAGAGAATAAATATGCACCAGTGTTGTTACAAATGGATCACAAAACTGTGTGGCTCACTGAACAACAGCTTTGAGTTAACATGTTGCTCAGCAGTTGACTTGCCACCTACTAAGTCCAAAACAAGAAAGAGAGATGTCTGTGTGTGTACCTGCATAAGTATTGGCTATAGTTCTGCAATAACTATCAAAACTATTGATTATAGTTACACGATCTTTAAAAAAGCACAACAGCTTGTACAGTGATTTTTACATCAATGTAATGTCCCAAACTAGTGCCACAACATTTTCATTCATCTCACTGTATTTTCATTGAATTCATTTTTTTTCAATGCCTTGCCATTTCTTGATATCTTTTACTGGCTAGAAGCCTTAAAATATAACACATTTTCATTATTATTTACCATGATCACCAACGAAGATAATGTTGACACAACGGTGGAGATTCAGCTGCTTCAAGCCATCCATTAGTTGCCCCAGTATCTTGTCAATCTCTCTTAGTGTATGATGCAACATCTATACATATATATATATATATATAGACAAAGTGAGAATTAGGATTTTTCCTGTCTTTCAGTATAAAATTACGCCCCCTTTCTCTTGACCTGGGATGCTATCGCTACGTCAGATCAATTATAATCCAGAAAATTATATAATACATGAGAATAATTCAACCAGGCTGGAAGCATATTCAGTATCCTTTTTCCTACCATGGTCAGCCATTTATCTATAGGAAGCATGTGGCAATAGCTTCTCATGCTATTAATGACATGCAAACTCATATTCCAAGGCATGTTGTCTCTGGTCTCGAAGGGAATATATAGTCATCATGTTCATTGGACATTGGTGGCTTTCTCCTCCAAGGGCTTTTAATTTTTAATCTTCAGCTCCATTGTGGGCCATGCCTGCCTGTTTAGTCACACTTACCATATTTGAAACACAAATAATATTAGATTTTAACATGACATCCAGAACTTTGGGAAATCACTGATCTAATAGCATTAAAGTGAACATATGGAAACATCAACCAGTTTATGAAATGCACAATGGTTGAGTCCACATGTAACCAGGCTGTGGTTCATTGCATTCTGCCTTCTTGCTCTAACCAAATCTCTTCCGTCAAAGAAACAACGGTTTGCTTGCCAGTCACAAAACATAATTAGAAGTCATAAATTGTTGTAGGCTTATGAACTCGGCGTGTTTAAACCATGTTTTGTTCTTACAGCTTAACCTCGAAGTGTGATTTGCTCCTGTTCCCCCCCCCCCCCCCCCCCCCCCGCCGCCGGCCAGGAATCCACCTGAAATAGTTGCTGACCAAATGTACAGGAGGGGAAACAGTCCAGAAATATGGGGAACAAAGGAGAATGTTAGTAGGTAAGAAGAATGGAAAATGATGAATAGAAATTTGGTAGATGGGGGAGGAGGAGGATTAGGGAAGGTTGAGTTATGTAAGGAGAAGTTACCGAGAAGGAAAGAAGAGAAGAGAAAAGAAAAGAATGAAGAAAAGAACAAGAGAACTTGCAAGATATAGCGGGATGAAATATCGACCTCAAATATTATAATTTATGTAACTAGAAGGTGTATGTTATGTGTGATGTTTTAATTGATAAGTGACTGATGATCAGATTGTTTAATGTTTTTAAACCAATAAAAATTTTAAAAAAGAAAAAAAGAAATAGGGGAAACAAATTGTAGTTTCTTTGGCCACTTCTGGGTTAAAGCAATAAATCTGCACAAGAAATGCAATTTTTTTACAGAATAAATCCTGAAGTGCCAGGTCTTTGACAAATGTGCAGTTTTCAAAGACATTCTCATAGTAGAAAGAAAAATATGGAGGGACAAGAGTGTGTGTGTGTGTGTAGGAATATTGGATATATTGGGGAAAGAGACATGTACTGTATCGCAGAAAGCTTAAGTTTGAACTCAACTGAGGTACGTCAGTCCCTAACCTATGTACAACTACCTTTTTTAAAAAAAATCCTTAAACTATATGAATTAAAGATTGCTAAATCCCATATTTTAAAATAAACATTAGGCATAAAACCAAACAACAGCTCTGACACAGAAGAACGCATTGCTAAGTTCCAGTATGGAAGTTCTTGCTGTGAAGTTTCTCCAGTTCTTTTATAAAATTGTGATCATGTTAAATAAAGTTTGGTTCTCTCCGATTTCAGAAAAGAGGCAAGAAAACTAATAAGGGGAGAAAATGTACCCTGAAAATTATACACAGCTTATCTGAAAATATATTTTAAAGCAAACTAAAGTATATGTCTATGCAAGAAGGAGAACCACTGAGCAAATGCTTCCCTCTGATACAATGCTATATTTTCTCTGTGCAGTACCAAACCATGACACAAAAACAGAAATTTCTCTCCACCACCACCCTTCCTTTCAATGTATAAGCCTTAAACAGGGGGTATAAATGGGAAGTACTCATGAATTTCAAATGAGTAGCCTGGGGTGGTTCGAGTTTGTTTGTTTTAGTGAAGAATATTTGCTTCTGAGGAAAAGCGCAACAGTGCTGCCAAGATGAAAAAGGTGACTAGTCACATACATTTATAGCCTGTGTCCAAATTCACCAAGTTAATTTGAAAAGACATTTGAGACAGTGAATTAAGTACAACACACACAAACTTTAAAACCCATCTACTTCTACAAGTCCACAGCAAGAGAAGCTTGACCAAGCCACCACTTTCTCCAAATAAATTCAAGTCACTTCCAGGGGCTATTTTGAGCCTTAAGCTAAAGTGAAGGCACCCTATGGAAACATTATCTCCCTACAATCAGGCTCTTGAAAAGTATATGTTGCTAATAGTAGTTAGTCAATCTTCAAATAAATAGACCTCCCTCAATATGAACATTTCTTGAATGTTGGTTTTCATTTATAAGGTTCAAAAAAGGTAGTCCCCCCAAACATGAAAATGAGATTTACAGACCAATTCTTATGAAAACAGCTTAATATTTGATATCTTTTCCTAAGAGAATCTTAATACTATGCTCATGCTACATTATGAAAGAAAGAAACCTGGTTTTCAATAACCTCCAGTTTATTACTAGAAGAGTATTCCAGATGAGCAGATACCCATTTTCAAGAAATACATTTGAGCTGAACAGGATAACATAATAATGAGTTTGCTTGTGAAGGCTAGTCCAGACTTTTCCACCTGTGGATGAAGAACATGGATGAAATTTTGCAATAGAACATATTGATGTCGCCTCTACTTTGACTTTTTAAATAATGATTAGGAAAATAAGGCTTTACTGAACAGACAAATCTAATTATGAGAAAGAGAAACAGAAGAGGAGAGTAGGTGTCACACCACCCTTGCAGCTTAACCAGCAGCAGTCTGTTGATATATATTCAAGATGGCTGAACCTTTATTTTGCAGAAGAGAATTCCAGACTTGGAGGGGAAAATACCAAGCTGTACAAGTGCTTCAGAATTTGATATGTGTCAGGTTTGGAAACTTACTTTGTTCCGACGGGATTCCGTAGAGTATTGTTCCGCTCTAGGTACTTTTCTTCTTCTCTTTGAAGAATCAACACGTCTTTTCTGTCTCCTCTTAGGAGTGATCTTTCTCTTTGGTCTTTTAGATGGAGTAAGTGGTAAGCCAAAACTACTCTCCTGTACTGGCGGAGAGAGATGCCTGGACTCAGAAAAAGCTCAGCTAACATCAGATAGTTGAAACTGTCTACCTGTGTCAGCACATGTAGGAACCTCGACACCTACAGTTGTGGTTCACGTCACCAAACATGGTTCAAAAGACATGTCAGGGTAAAGACTGAGAGACAGGAGTTAGTTATCTATAAGAGCACCAGCATCTATAAGGAGCATCCCTCTGAAAGAGTGGCCAACTTATTTTTGCACAGGGAGAAAGGCCCCATTTCATGTTTATATTTGATTATGGCTTTTAGTTCATCAGATGTTCAATACACTTGTGCTTTAAAATATTCCTATAAGGCCATAAAAGCTTTTTTGTATGAATGTCTATGTGGCCAATGTTTGAATCAGTCTGTTCCTTTTTTAAAAGCAGCTCAGAAGGCACAATATTCTCATCTAGCCAGTTTAAGCAGAAGTTACCCCTATCTTATCCTTGTTTTTTATCTTTCAAATGTTTCCAAATGAAAAGAGGTCCCACTGTTGCTACCTGTAGAATGCTGAATACACTTTTTAAAAAAATAAAATAAATAAGTAGGCTAATAGGCCTTTTATTGTTCAAAATGACTACAGTATCTGATGTATAAGGTCCTGAAGAAAGATTCTGGGGACCAGAAGGGAGTGAATTGTCCATGTATTAAGAGAAGGGAAAACCAATTAAAAAGAAGAGCTGTAGAACCAAGCAGTGCAGAGTTGTTGGATACTACTTTGATCTTAAAAAGAGGCCACGTTGCATGCAACTCCAATTGACTATTCCAATGAGAGTTCTTGGCATCTTTTAGGATCAGATTCTCAGAAGAGTGCAGCTAATTCAAAAAAAAATGGAGAAGAAAGGAAGCACAGCCGAAGGGGGTTGAGACTCGGCACTGATTTACAACACCATTTGTTCCTATCCACTTAGCCATTCTCTGTCTTTTGTTGTTCAAACTGCAGAGCCCCGTTCTTGGAAGGGAAAACAGTGTTACCATCTGCCATGCTGTTTCATTGCTTCCTAGGCAAGCAGCTGGAAGGGAGATGCTAATCCAATTCCATTTGTCTCTCTCCAGAAAGCAGCTTCAGAGTTTTCTTTTTTGAAAAAAAAAGAGAGGAAGAGTTCAAGCTTCGTGCAGTCTTGATGAGAGGAGCAGCAGGAGGGGAAAGGAAGGATTCTCACAGTTTACTCAGTCTTTCCAAAAGAAGCGCAGCCAGAGCTTTAACTGTGCCACTGAGCGGTTCTAATAATCAGGATCGCTATCTCAGGGTAGCATGTTAGAGGAGCAGCAAAACAGTCCTTAAGCACAGGAGTTTGTTGTCCAGTTCAGTCACAGTAAACTTGTGCATTCACAAAGTGATAGGGTCTCTTTCTAAAGAAAGTTAGAACTAGGAGGAAAGCCAAGTCTTTATTAACCAGCCAAACCGTAGCCTCACTTTCAGAGAAGAACAGGTTATCAGTATGAGCAAAAAAGGAAGGTGCATGAGATCTCTTGCTTTGTAAAATAAGCAGTGGTGGAATCATAAATAAGGCAAGAACAAATCAGCCAAGGCTTCTCCCTTGGAGATTACCCCAACAACCCCCAATATCGTCCACCCTGCAATGAAACACACAAGTGCACAATTTAGGGATATTTGTCTAATGGAGGATTTTTCAAGGATCAAGTCTAAATCAAATGTCTCACCAGACACCTGTAATTAGATCTCTCAAAACATTTTATCACAAACTGTAAAGCAGCCACAGGGGGCTCCAGTTCAGAGAACTATTAAATATAAAAGTGGTTGGAAGATCTGGTTGTTACTTTCTTTTGCAATTTTTGTTTTGGTTCTCATCATTGTGAGCCAGCACCTATTTACCCCACAGGAGCTGTTCACATTGCCATACTTACTGCTACTGGCCCAAAAAGCAGAGTAGAACATTACCAACCTGGGGTGCCCACATTCCCAGGGGTGCAAGATGAAATTTGAGGGGTGCAACAAAGAGTGGCTTGTGTCCTTTAGTAACAAGTCACAACTCATCTCTTAAATCACAAATCATCTCTTGATTTTTTTCTGAATAAATTAGACTCTAACTGCTCAACTTAGGTTTGCATTTTATGCACTGAGTTAAAAGCCTTTTTTTAGGTTCAATTTGTTCGCTGCAGTATTGTGTGTGGTTCAATTTGTGATTCAAAAATTAGAAAAGAGAGTTCTTCATATTCAAATGTGATATGATTTTTTTAGAGGGTGAGGACATCAATTAAACACCACCTGGGGTGTGGGCATAGAAAAGGTTGGGAACAACTGGTCTAGCTGAATCAGTATGAGTAAGAGTTTACTGGGACACCAGTACCTGGAGTTTACCTGGAGCACCAGCAAAAACAGGGCCAGATTATCAATGGTTAATCCAGGAACCTCACAGAGTATGGGCCCAGTGCTGAAGAGAAAATGTATAGTTTGCTTGCTCTTCACCCCCTGTCACTTCCTGGCCCTCCCAATAGTTTAAGAAACAATCTACATTTTGTGTATTACTTGAGTAAAAACATACAGAAAATCAGGCTTTTAGTCTCACTGAAGTTGTAGGATTAAATATGAGTTCACACATGAAGATTTTTGCTCTGCTGCTAGAATTCATTTTCTGTACCATGCTCAGAATAAGTCACACATGAGCAAAAAGGGGCCCCTATTTTGGGAACTGTCCCAGGCCTCCAACCACCTTAAATAATATTTCAGTACAGAAATATCCTGCATAAAAATTGCTATTTATGGTTCAGAAAATGCCATGTGTGAATTCTGTACAGATCACATCTTATATTGTGAATAGTCTTCAAAAATGGCACAGGTTTTTCTCACAGCAGGAAGAAAATTACTAATATTATTCATTGATTCCTTGAGAATGAAATTAGCGAAGAATTGCAACCCCTTAAGGGAGCTGCCAGTGCTCAGAAGGATTTTATAAGGATAAAAAAGGGAAAGCCTTCCTGAATATGAAAAAGAATACTATGTGCAGATGTATTAAAATCTTCTGGCACACAGAGTGATTTTTTTACTTTAAGGAAATGTTACAACTCAACTCAACACTTTTTGATGGTTGCTAGAGCAAACATATGGCCCCAGGATTGTCCTGGCCTCTGAAGAGGCAATTTAAACTCCTACTAGCTTTAGTGTGAAACCAAAAACTAGCCACCCACAGCTATCATGGAGGTGTTCTGGGGCTGTCTTCTAAAAGAACATTAAGCATGTACACTATCATTATCAGGGCTTAGAAAAGTTTTGTAGGGAATTGTAACTCACAGAAAACCAACTATGGCCACACTGGCTAGGGGTTGTGGGAGCTGTAATGCAAAGAATAACTTTACCAACTTCCATTGTGTTTGTTTCTTGGAAGGAGGACGGGATACAAAATAAAGGTACACATTTTTCGATCCATATAAACCTATTTAATTCCTGTGATCCCAGTCCTGCAAAGAGCTAGTTTTCAACCCTGCATGAGCACCTCAATGGCAACTATGAGTAAATAAATAAATAAACATATCAGATCTGAAAAGCCTATGTCTTCTTATCTTAACAACTATATCAACATACAGCAAATCATGTGTTGGCTCTAGTGACTTGCTTGTGTTTTTTTACCTCCCAATGACCCACTCTGTGCTCAAATGTTTCCAGTGGAGTAATCAGGAAATTACTACAACTTCTCTATGTGAAATTACACAAAACCTCAGTATCTTAGACACATATGTTATGGTTCTAGAAAAGCAACAAGAAGAAAAAAACATAAATAAGAAGCTGATAATCTTTGTGGCATTAACATAAATCAGTTGTCATATTAACTGTAAGTCAATACAATGATTGTTTTTATTAGATATTTTGGTCCTTTATATATAGAATATCAACATATAGTTTTCCCCTATTCATTTTCAAGGGCTTTTCACCCTACACAACCCATAAAATCACAGAGCTGGAAGTAATCACAAGGGCTATCTAATACAACTTCTTGCCATGAAGGAAAACATAACTAAAGATGCCCACCCAACTTCTGTTAAAAAACTTCCAAAGAAGCAGAAGCAGTCTCTGAGGCAGTCTATCTACTACCCAACAGTTCTTACAGTAAATAATTTCTTCCTAATGTTTAGGTGGAATTCCTTTTCCTGTAATTTGAATAAAATGATTGTACTGTGATTCTACTTTAACTGCCATGGCTACGTCCGATGAATTCAGGGGGTTTTGTTTGGTGAGGCTCTAGAGCTCTCTGGCTGAGAATTCTAAGTACCCTCCCTTTAACTGATGTTACTCCACCCTACAGAATCTTAGGATTTGCAGTTTAGAATTTAATTAGCTTACTTGCTGTTCACCGCTATGATCTTTGGAATAGCAGTATATAAATAAAACAAATTATTATTATTCATTATTATCATTTGCTCCCAAAGAGCTCTAGGCCCTCCCCAAACCTTTGAATTCCTTAGGATACAACCACAGCAGTTAAAATGGAAACAGCACTACAATTGTGTTATGCAAAAAGGTCCTATGAAACAGAAACTGTAATGTCACAGAATATACCCCTTTATTATAGAAGGATACACCGACAGTCCCCAGTTGGGGAACATTTTACAGAATATTTGCGGGGTACCTCTTTGGGGTTAGTTATGATGATTCAACATATGTAAGATAGTTAAAAGTATGGATCATTACAGTGGGCCCATGGTATCCTCTGAGGTTTGTTTCCAGGACCCCTTGTGGATACCAAAATCTGTTGATGCTCAAGTCCCATTAAATAAAATGACATAGTAAAATGGTGCATCTTATATAAAATGGCAAAATCAAGGTATGCTTTCCAGAATTTATATTTTCAAAAATATTTTCAACCATGGATGGTTGAATCAGTGGATAAAGAATTCATGAATATGGAGGGCCAACTGTATTTTGCTCCCTATCTCTAATGTGTTGTTCAAATACTACATAGAGAACAGGGAAGGAGGGCTTAGATCTGTTCCAGCTGCTTAAAAGTGCAGCCAGCTCAGTACAAAGGAATGGAAGATGAAGGAAGATTGCATGCTATATCCAAACTACCATGATTACTAAGCAAACAACCCTGAGGGGGGTCTCTCCACTGAAGTCTTCTTTCTGACTGATTTATGAGACATTGATAGCTCCTTAAAAATGGAAAAAGTTAACAGGAACATTAAATACTTTTCTGTAAAAAATAAAAATAAAAAAGGAAATCCTTCCTGCAATGAGCCTGATCATCTGTGGAGTTTGCAGTACTCTACCAAAATATTTAAATGCACATTTAGAAACTTGAGGGTAAACTTGTTGTGGCATGGAACATCTCTCCACATTCAAAATAGCATCTTGCAAGTGGGACAGATTTAAAAAGCAATGAAATGATATAAAGAGAGAAAGGTTAAATTCTCTACTTTCTCCCAATATTGTAGTCCTAGCCAAAAGATCCCCTCTGGCTGCTAGTAAGTAAAAAAATTGTGTGAGTTCCAAAACTGTTATCTTACACATTACATCTAATTTGACCTTCAGTCACTTTGACACCAGGGACATATTTACAGGCTAATCTGTGCAGGAGAGCCACAAATTTTGGCTGATCTTTAAGTCACGAAATAGCAAAAAGGACTGGTAAAACCCAATAGAATGGAAGTAGAGAAGAGAAAAAAATATCTATGAAGATGGATGTACTGTATTCTTAAGTCCACAACCACCATTTAGTGGTGAGTTGTTATCCACCCACATATATACTCAACTGTCCTGGCATGTTAAACAACATCTGAATATTCCTCAAGAGTACCTTTGTTCAGTGACAGCTGGGACTCACTAAGATCAGTGGTGCAAAGGAAAGATTCACCAAATGTAGAGGCTGAGGCAATCAACCACAAGCCAGTACCATTAGGTACTTGGGGGGAAATTTTGGCCATTGTTTTGCATTTTAAAAAAAACTGGGGTGCTGGGATGGCATGAGGGCATCAAAATTAGCTTTGGGTGCTGTATTTCTCCACCTGTTGTCTAAGTGTATCTTTTCCCCTCTGTTGACTGGAATGGCTATTAGGGGTCAGGTGAGCAGCACACTATCTGCCCAGATTGTAGGACTACCTTTTCCCTTACTTCTGGCCAACTCATTGCTTCTGCACAGTAAATGATTTCTCCAAGCTGTTAAAATCAGCCAATTAAGTATAGATGTGAAAAGCAAAATTAAATAACATACTCAGGCTATTACGAAGCATAAATAGTAACCACATAAACTGTTCTTTTCATGCATCATTTTTCCTTTTAAACCACCCAACGTACTTGATAGATGACCCTGCAAAACTGATAACCTTACTTCCTTCATGCCACATTGTCATAAAGTGACATTCCTAAGGAAGGACAACAGTTGGAAGCTTTCAGAAACATCTTCCTGCTCTTTTAATGCTAGGGACTCCATATTTTCAACAGGGCTCTTTTCCTTCTTTGGAGGCTTATAGATGAGTGTGTTGGGGGGAACTATCATGTCAAAAATTAGCATTTTGGAAGAATGGATCTATAAACTCCTAGATATGATGAAGATGGACAAGCTTTCAAGAGGTCTTAAAAATGAAAAACACAACATATTTAAAGAAGACTGGATTGATATCATCAACTTCCTTAAAAAGGAGTGGGGGAGAGATGTAGTGGTGGGAATAGAACCCCTGTAAGCATTGATTGTATTTGATATCTCTGTTAATCAATCATTGCCAGATTTGAACAAAAACTAGATTAACTCCAATGTCATTTTTGTTTAATTTTTAAGTGGGGTCTACTGGCCTGGTGTACCCAAAAACAAAAGCTGTATAGAACTTGCTGGAGGTTAAGCATGGTTATAAACCCTCATTTTTTGCATATTTGTTTAAAAGGTAATGTAAGATTCAAAAAGTGTATGATTAAAAATGGACTGCTAGCTAGGAAGTAATGAAGGAGGAAGGTAGGTATATCTTTAATGCATCAAGCATCTTAAGCCTGGAAATTGAATAATTATTTTTGTTTTTATTTTATATATATATATATGTGTGTGTGTGTGTGTGTTTATCTTTAAAAAAACTCAATAAAGACTATATTTTTTAAAAAATAGCATTTTGGCAGCTTTTGCTGTAATGGGGTGAGCACAGCTATATAGGTTCCATAGATAGGAAAAGAACTATACTAACCTCAGTGGGACCATATCTGTGACCAGCAATATCTGGTTGATCAGAGTAGAATGCATAAGCATAAGGTCTGAAAGAAAAAGGAGGGGAAATGGATGTCAGAACATTTTGTCTTAGCAGGTTAGCTTGAGTCAAGTCTTTTCAATTCACCTTGCCTTCTGTGGGGGGGGGGGAGGGGGAGAGCAGGCTGTCTTCAATCATAGGTTTTCCACAGTCAGTTTAAACAATTAATTGTGCAATAACTTCATTAAAAATATGGGAAGGTGTGCCAAGAGGAGCACAGGGGGTGGACAATCTCATGCAGAAATGTTCCACAAGTTTCATAACAGGGAGGCGAATGGGTACAACAATTCTAACCAGGCCATGCCCTCTGTCAGGTTATAGTTCCATGCGCCCTCCATGTGAATTAAAAAACCTTGACAACCACCCAAATTGCAGGAAGCAGTGCTTGTTAAGACTCATTAGACTAAACCTTTTTTTAAAAAAAGGATTGGAAAAAACACTAACCAATATTACCATGCGTAATTAAATGTTCCCTAGTAATAGCAGCACATTCACGTCATGGAGGACAAACGTGGCTGATCAAAGTTAGAAGCCGTCAAAGGTTGCTGGCAATGCTGGCCTTCCAGTCCTTGCTACAAAGCTAAATTTCAGATGGATGACAAAGAAAGATTACTTACCTTTCATTTTCTGGCAAAGTTAGCCACTGTAGTATAGTTAATATTCTGCGCTCGTAAGGGATTATGCTAGAACACAAGATAGAAAATAGTGTAAGGCACTAGCTAGATCATGAATTTCCTGAGATCACATAGCAATCTGTCATAAAGCATAGTTGTAGTATGCTCCTACAGGGAAGGACAAGATTCCAATTTATCTTTTTCTTTCTCTTCCACTGAGTTAATTTGAGTGCAAAGTGCTTTTGCAACTTGAACCTAAGGCAAGCTAAGTCCAAAGGGGGAAAGCGGGAGGAGGAAACAGAAACTGGACATTTTAAAAGCAGTTGAAAAGTGCGGTGACAGAGGATTAGTCAGGACATACAGGGACATGTAAAGGGTATGTAATGTGCTTATTCCTATTTATGTATTTTCTTTCACTCATCAATCAGAGAGAGAGAGAGAGAGAGAGAGAGAGGAGTTTATCAGTCAAGGGAAATTTGAAGTATAATCCAGTGGCAATCATGGGGTTTAACGTTATTGTGTGATAGAGTAGCACATGCAATTTCGGGCAATGGCAAGCTATTTTCAGGCAATGGGAAGTCAGTTCGAACACAATTCGAATTCACGTAAATTCTCTGACCTAGTGAATTCATGTGAATGAATTCTGGCCCCACTTTTTTTTCATTCAAAATTAAGAGAAATTCCTCCTGTGTGATAAACTCCAGAGTGAGATGTTTGTAGAGTAGATGTTTTCTTAATGTAGGCGATTATATGGGACTCATTTGCCACATGTGTGTTTTTTATCTCCAATATTTCCTAAACTGAGTACATGAATTCTTTAGTTTCTTTGTTTAAAACTGTAGTTTGTATGTTCTTCTTTATTAATAACTTTTGTTCTCTTATTACCTGGCCACACTCTTTTGACAACACTTTGATACGGCCAATCCACAAATGTCCTGGTTTTCTTCTGTGAAATATTGGAGGGTATGCAGCAGACTCAGGCAAAAGCAAACTGTTGCCCCATCTCCTAGCCTGTGTGTCATTTCTCCTTCATAACTTTTGTTATCTTAGCCAAACACTGATGTTGTTTAGCCACACGTGCATGCTTAGCTACATATATTCTCTGAACAAATCATTCATTCATTCTCTCACTCTTCCTTCCTTCCTTCCTAATTTAATTTATATCCTGACTTTCCCTTCACATGGGATCAAAGGCAGCTTATAAAAAGGTCAAAACAAGGTACAACTAAATTTAATTTAATCTAATTTAAAAACAGTTTAAAATAGCTATTACATTGAAACTCCAATAATTTAAACCATTCTGCAATCATTTAAAAAGCATAACAATAAAGATAATGGTGTATAACAAAAAAAATTTAAAATTCTATTGCATTACCAGTTACTCTCAAAATGACTGCTTAAACTATAAGGTCTTTACCTGCCAGCCTAAAGAAAGCAAAGAGAGGACCAACCTAGCCTCCTCTAGGAGGGAATTATTCAGTCTGGGAGCAGCCAACAAGAAGGCCATCTCCCATGTCCCCACCAGACAAGCCTGTGATGGTAGTGGGACCCTCATTTTTGACACTAGACACATTACGCGGTATGGAAAATTGCTGTTTTCATATCAAGGGAGACACCAGAACTGAAACATGGGTTTCATAGTTCTATTTAAAATGTATATAATAATCAAAATATTCATTATTTCACACCCAAAGGAAGCAGGAAGAACTAGCTACTTCTGCAGATACTTGCAACATGCAAGGGTTAAATTATATAGCTAAAACCTGTACTGTGCCAAATGTACATTAATTTTTCACCCTAGAAGCCTCCCAATGGTTTTTCATTCACTGTCTACCACTTGCCATATGTGATCACATGGATCAGAAGTTGGGAAACTGTGTCTCTCTAGATATGGTTGGACTTTCATAAGCACAGCCAGCATCATGGCCAATTGTCAAGGGTGGTGGATATTATTGTTCCTTAGAAACTGAAAAACCATTGCTTTAAAAGATTGCAGTGACAATATAGGCAATGGCATATTTTAGAAAAGCATTAGGCATTTTTGATCAAAGGGAGTCAGCATGGTTTAGTGGTTTGAATGCTGGACTATGACTCTGGAGGCCAGGTTTCAAATCCTGACTTTGGTGTGTAAGCCCACCAGAACTGGGTAACTTTGGGCAAGTCACACTGTCTGAGCCTCAGAGGATCACAATGGCAAACTCTCTCTGATGAAATTTGCCAAGAAAACCCCATGATTAGGGTCTTAAAATCACCATAGATCAGAAAGGGACTTAAAGGCACACAACAACAAACTATTGATGAAACACTCAACACATGTCAGCATGATTTTAAGGAGAAAAAGAATCAAGAAGATATCGAGTAATGCTGCCCAGTTCAAAAGATGGATGGAGCAGGACAAAGTAACTAACCCAATCCAATCTTTACTCATAAATAAACTCTGGCAGTTTTTACAGCATTTGCTTACAAGCACCTATATTCAGAAATGCAGCTATGCTACTGATTTTTGAGCATGTACTCAAAAAAATGAAAAGTACTTACTTAGACCAAAAGAATGTACCTGCTTTCACTCCTTGCTTGACAGCCGTAATCCATATCTAATTAGGAAAACATAAGCAGATTACAAAGGGCTCAAGGCTTTTGATTATAAGGGAGAACATTTCCTATAATAAAAACACTTATTACAAATATTTCTAAAGTGTTGGCTTCTACTTCTCCACCTTAGAGTTTATGCATTTGCATCCAACTGGCTTAGTTAGCAGCATCAGTGTTTCATATATTAGTGACTTCTGTATGAGGCCCCGTAACATAAAGTTTTCTGGGCAGCTTTAACAAACACATAGGTAATTTAAATTGAAGAAGCAGAACATAAAGTTTTCCAAATCAAAAATAACATTTAAAATAAAACAAGACACAAAACTCATAGCAATCCCAAACTTAAGAGCAACTGTACAAATCAGATACCTAGACCAGGCTAGTCATACTCTCCAATTGCCCTGGTTTAGCAGGAGGAGACCCACATAATCCCCTACTGTCGCATTTTCTCAGCTGCTTTTAAAATGTCTCAGTTTCTCTCTTCTCCTCCCACTTTACTCTTTTGTCCTCTTATTACCTGAGTTGTTGCAATCTGAGTTCAAACTGGAAAAGTAGTTTTCCACTAAGCAAACTCGGAAAGAAGAGGAAGGAAGGGTGGTTTGCTTTTCCTGGAGAAACATTTGGGGGGGGGGGTCTCCCTTTTTTCAGACTTTCCTAAACTCATTACACACATTCCAGGGTTTATATGCCTAAAACTGTAGTTTTATGTGCTTCTTCATTAAAAACTTTTAGTCTCTTGTTGCCTGGCTACACTCATTTGACTACACTCTTGTTGCTCAACCACATGTGTTTTCATCTATAAAATGTTGGAGGATACGATGAGTTGTTTAAGATCTGAATAAACAAAATGGACATTTCTTAATGCCAAAAAGATCACAGGGAGAGAACCTTTCTGTGAAGGCTACTCCACAACCAAGTACCACCAACAAGAAGACCCTCTCCTTTGTAACTACCCACCTCTACCAGAAATGAGAAGCAGAAATTCCTTTGTGAAGTCGAAGGCTTTCATGGCTGGCATCCATAGTTTTTTGTGGGTTTTTTGGGTTGTGTGGCCATGTTCTAGAAGATTTTCTTCCTGAATTCTCTGAAGATGCCAGCCACAGATGCTGGTGAAACATCAGGAAGAAAATCTTCTAGAACATGGCCACACAGCCCGAAAAACCCACAAAAAACTGTAGAAATTCCTTATTTAAGATCAACAGATTGGAAAACAACTATTACATTGACAGAGCTAAAAGGTTTAAAACTTGAAGCTACTCTACTCCTTTTTACATTTTACAAGGAGTCTTTGTATTTCTGAAGCTAACTGTCACAAGGTCAGTTGAGAGTTAAAAGGGGGAAACGACAGGATGATATGAAATGCAGCCTATGAAATGGAGTGGTGATATAGTTCATAGCAGGCTACGAAATGGAGGGATGGACAATATTAACACTGGAGGCACAGTGAAGATTTGTAGCAATCAACAACAGCTCTGCAGTTAGAAAGGATGAAGTAGATTCCCCAGGCAGCAGATGCTGGATATTGGCTGGCAGGACCCCACCACCACCATTTAACACCAAGCTCCCTAAGTCAGTCTGTTGCTGTCAGATATGGTAGTGGATGCATTCCTGTCACTAGTGTTGGAGTGAGATTCGCTTGCCATCTCCCTGTATGGAATGAATGGTTGCTATCTTGGCCTTTACCTCAGATAGGCATTCACAAAGTGCTTTAGGCCAATCCTGCTAGAAACAGAACTAGGCATTTAGAAGTCAATAATTTACATCTCATTTTCCAGAGGGGTTGCCATAGAAAAGACTGGTCTTCTCCCATGGGAGCAACCAAAAAAAAACAAAAAAAAAACACACTGCTGCAACAAGAGTTCAATGTCATCTCCAAGAACACAACCCAAGAAAAATCTTCCTTTTGTTTTAAAAGTGGAACATTTGTAGGAATACCGTGTTCCTTTTGATATACTGCATTTATGAAGGTCATAGATCAAGCCTTCATGGTGAATGGGCCCTTCACATTTGTTTTCGCTTTCTGAAAGAACAACACACTGAAATATTCCCGATGCACACTTTTAAAGTTTCCCATCAGGCCGCACCTAAATTAATAGAATACTCCAGTGGCATTTTGCATTGATCAAAAAGTTCCTGTTGCATGACTCTCCCAGCAATACCGCACTCAGCTGGAGTTAGGAAAACCTCTTTTTGGAGTAGTGGTTTCAGGGCGAGTTCTATTGTAAAATGTTTAGATGAAGGGGGAAACTGCATCTTACCAATATGGGGGCCATTCAAGCTACCATTTACCCCGGATCAGGAATTTGTTCTTGCACGTAAAATTCATATTGGCCCCGAATCTCTCACAATCGATTTTGAGGCATGCACAAGCGTTTTGTGGCAAATGCCCCTTAGCGCGGGTCATTTGGAATCGGCGGGAAAAGCCGTCTCATTTTTTAAAAACCTGGGTTCCACAAATATGAACTTGCCCCCGATCATGATCAGGTCAAGTTCAGGGGAGGGATTTTGGTCAGAGGGAGGGTCAGAAGGGAGGAGGAGGATTGCCAAGGGAAATCGGGTTGTGGGGCCAAGCCGCAGGAAGGATGTAGGGAAATCAGGCTGCGGAGCCAAGAGGAAGGAGCCTCTCTCTCTTTTTATTTTTTATTTTTGACAGTCTATGCGTATGATTTTTTGGGTGACACAGAATGTGTGTGTGCTTGTACTACTTTCATTTCCTCTTGCTCCTGGAACATAAAAGCCTTTATTATTAATAATATTATTATTATTTGTGTTATATGCAGATGCTACAATTACAATGCCTGTGCTACACTTCCCTTTCATTTCCTCTTGCTCCTGGAATTATTTGTTTAAAATGCGAATGCTACAATGCCAATGTTACAAATTTTTCCTTTTCAATTTGACAAATTTTCAATATTGCTACACATAAGACACACACTGGAGGTTTTTAAATTTGAAAGCATCTGTGCACCCTGCCTGCCAGTTTTTTTAAAAAAAGGAGGGGAGAAGCCCCCATCCACTTAGCCAATGGCTGCAAGAAACGTCAGGTTTTATGAAAGCGGAAGTAATTTGATTGACAGCAGAGGACCCTTCCTTTTAAACAGGGTAAAGAGCTGCAATGGTGTTCTGAGGTTAAATACCCCGATTAAGGTATTTATACACTTGCTTCCAGAGGCATTTGAGAGGAGGCCCCTAGATTGTACCCAGTTCCCTCCAGTGCAAATGTGCCAGTCTGAATGGGGCCATGGTAGTGTACCACTACAGGGGTTCTTTCTTTCTTTCTTTTTTAAAAGTGAATGTATAGTTTTAGAAATGTACAACCCAGGGTTAAAGCTAGTGTGTCCTAGGGAAGGGCAAGGATTCGAGACCATCATCCCATCAAAGCTACCAAATCCCAAGCCCCTGCCATATTAGGAAGAAGAGGGAAAATGAGGAACACAGTTGTGGTGACATTCACACACTGCTTAGAGAGAAGAAAGTGTGAGTGATCAAGAGGTTGGCTATTGTTCTGAATGCCTACCAAAGTCAAACCAGTTGTGGTGGAAGGACAAGGTGGAAAAATCACCTGTTCCACAGCACAGGCAATTCCCCCACCCCAGCTTCCAATTATTTGGCTCTACCAGGTATTGAAAACTATAGTCAAACATCTCATTAACATTGCTTCCTCCTCTCTCATCTTGCTGCCATCACCACCATTTTCTATATTCTCCCCTCTTCTTTCTTGCACATTCAGGGAGGGTGCAAGTCAGGGTAGATGCAATGGCATCATACAGTTGGTCTGTCTGAACCAGTTGTTAAAACAGTTAAAAGACATGGAGGCTGGGGAGGTTAAAAGGGGAGCCAGGAAAAGTGAAGGGGAGGAGAAGGATGAGACCAGAGTGGATAAGAAGGACAGAAATGCAAGAAGGTCAGAGGAAAGGGAAAGACTGGATCTTCTGGAACCAGGGTGGAGAGCCAGGGACATGGACATGCCAAGTGTCCCACTATCCAACACAGCTGTTGCTGCAAAGGATCTGGAAGAAACATTGGCAAGATATGGAGCTGGGGAACAACACTACAGTACTAGCTCCTGGGATCCCCTGGCGGGGAGGCAGCAAAAACATCCTCGAGCAAAGGAAGACTAGTTAGATGCATTTACATGTCTGCATATTTTTGCAAAAACAAAACAAAACATAAGAATAAAAAAATAAAATCCATTGTTAATTACTTTGGATGATACCACTGGGCAGAGGTGGGGGTGTATGTACATGTGGATATGTGCATGAGCAGGTTTTACAGCACTTTAAAAAGGGGGCCAAGACTTTCTGCGGTAGGAGTAGGCGTAGTTGGAATAGTGTGGATGTGGGAGAGTGACACTTCTACATCTTTCTCCTGAGCTGCTGGTTCTTACAGTTCATCACTGGTGTAACCTCACCCTTCAGTAAAGGTCTTAGACCAATGTAGTCTACTACAGGGTCAGGATATGCATATGGTACTGTGTATTCAACATCAGAACTTGCAAAAAAAAAATTCTTCACCTCCACACAAGGCAACACTCAGAACTATACAGCCACAAGACCATGCTGGGAGTTGCAGACCAAAATTGCAACATTTCCAAATGTGCTCAGGATCACAGTCACAATTACAGACGTTCTGAACCATGCCTGGGGTACACTACTGAACCAAGCTTGGTGCTTAGGATCCCCTCCACAAGTATGGACATACTGAAACATATCTGGAGTACAAGTGTATGTTGATAGGTTATACTGGGTTTAGAACAACTATAGCATTAAAAGCGCTGATATTTCCATTCCTCCACAAATATATTATACTGCCTTAGAAGCTTCTCGTTCTTCATTTTACAAGGCAATATGTTGATGAGCTAGTGTAGTATAGTGGTTTGAGTGTTGGACTAGGCCTCTGGAAGAGCAGGGTTCAAATCCCTGATCAACCATGGAAATCGATTGGGTGGCCCTGGGCAAGTCACATTCTTCCAGCCTTAGAGGAAGGCAATTGCCCAAGGCATTGCATAATTGTCGCTTACTATCTGATGTTCTTTTGTTGCCTGTTTATCGATCCATTTCCTGTATTGCTATGTACTGTATATGTATTATCCTACTTGTGAGTATGTATTTTCCCTGGATAATGATTAACCTTCCATTTTGAAGCCAAGCCCTCCCTCCAGACCATCTGCCTTGGTCCAGGCCTTGGAGGTAGAGAGGAACTGCTGGACCTCTTACCCTTTCCCGTCACCACTCCCTTCTCCTTCTGTGTCATGTCTTTTTAGATTGTAAGCCCGAGGGCAGGGAACCGTCTAACTAAAAAGATTGCATGTACAGCGCTGTGTAAATTTACAGTGCTTCATAAATAAAGGTTAATGATGATGATGATGATGATGATGATGATGATGATGATGATGATGATAATAATAATATCACCATCTGACACCATAGGGAAAAAACTAGCATTTCAGAGTCCCATCAAGGCTAATAACATCTGACTCCAACTTTAAGCATCAGGTAGCTATGTCTGCAGCAAGCCTCCATTCTAATTTCCCCCAGTGCCTTGGGGGTTATATTGTCTGGGGAATTGTGAGAAAAAAAAATAGAAATACCCAGACACCTTTGGAGCACACGTAAGCCTACTAGAAGACATCTAGAGACAGCCATAGTTGCTGTGTAAACACACACACACACGGAGAGAAAGAAAGAGAGAGAACACTAGGACCTATAGTTAAGAAAGACTTGCATAATACTTCAAAACACAATGGATGACAGGGAGCAGAATCACAACCTGCCAGTATAGATGTACTGCTGATATGAACATTTCTATTTTTATTTTGTTAAAAGATATATTTAGCAATATAAAAATAACTCTCAATGCCACACTCCTGATCTAGATAGATATTAGTTGTGACTCACTCCCATTCATTGTCCAATGGGACAAGTTATATAAGTGTAAGAAATCAATACTTTATGTCATAACTTTAACAATCCTAGACCCAGCAACAGGGGAAGCAGAACGAAGAGATTTACTCTCCTCTCTCTCTCTCTCTCACACACACACACACACACACACACACACACGTTTTTTGAAGTATGATTACTTGTACATGCACATTTGTCTAAGGCAAAAGAAACTGAAACTTACAGGCTGGCCTCCCCACCATCTGTGGTTGAATTTTTCCCGGCCTCGAAGGCTGAAGCCAGCATCAAATACAGGGTCGTGCATCGAATTTCCAATGATTCCATGAGATTCAGGATACAGCCCCTTTGTTCAGAAACAAGCTAGAGTAAGTGATGCATTTTACACATTTTTATTAATTTCTTTTAATTTTATAGGCACATAATCAAAGAAGCCTTTAACACTGCATGGAAGTATTAGGAAATTAAGCCGATTATTAATTATGCAACATGACTTTATACAGTTACTTCCTTCGGTAAAAAGCATATAGCATTAGTTGCTTTGAAGTACTAGTTGGGAAAATTATTCCCCCTTTTTTCCTCAAGGCCAATTTATAATACCTCCACAGCTGTATCACAAAATGCATCGTTTAGAGGTCTGCAATTGTTTCTAGACAATCTAGCACAAGTGCTCACAATTTATAGTGGAAAAGGAAGGGGGTACCTTAATAAAATGCAAAAAAACAAACAACAAGCAAGCTTCATTTATATACCGCTTTATACTGCCTAAGCAGTGTCTAAGCAGTTTACAACTGTTAGCTAATTTGCCCCCAATAGTCTGGGTACTCATTTTAGCCACCTCGGAAGGATGAAAGCCTGAGTCGAGCCCGTTTGTTGGTCTTGAACTCGCAACCTTATGGTTTTGAGTGAGTGGCTGCAGTACAGGCATTTAACTACTGCGCCATCAGGGCAAACCATTCCATGCTCTGACTTCCCCTAATTTTACCCACATGCATCATATTGTAGCCATCTAAAAACAGTAGCTAAAGGAACTCCTGCATCCAACCCTCAATGCTTTCTCTCTGATTTGAGAACAGAGCTGCTGGGGGAAACAACAATGGTTTCACTTGCAACACAGGTATAAATCAGTCTTTCTGGTATGCCATTTCTGTCAAGCAGAGCGATTAGATGAATAATGTAAGGAGGTACTATGGGAACATAAGATAAATTGCTTTGCAGCTTACATGGGAGTTGTGCAAGAAGGTCACATGCTTATTTTACTGTAAGCCTCTAGAACACCATGACTGGGAACAGTGGGGCAGTGAATCTGCTCTGGGGTTTTAGTTTAAACTTTAAAGGTACTGAATGTATTGGGCAGCTAGGTTAGGCACCTTGAATAATTCCTTTAAAGTTCATATTAAAATGTAGCTTAGCCACCCTCATGGTATGGTCACCACGAGCCATGAATGACTGACAGTGCTTTCCTAACGCATGTCAAAATAGGTATATCATATGGAGGTTTTGTTTACATATTAGCAATTGAGTTCATCAGTGCAGGTGACATGAGCCACATGAAGCAGCCTGAGAGCTAGCAAAGAGCAGGAGAGAGAGAGAATGAAGTTAATGGTTACTTGATTTGACAAAGTCCAAATCTACTTCAAAGGAGGTAATTCTTCACTAATCTTATTCTTAAAGGAAACAATGAGTAATTTAAAGATTTTCTTCCACTGCAAAAAAAAAAAAAAAGCCTTTGAAAACCACACCATTTTCAAAGTCTTTTCACAATTTGTATTTGGTACTGACTGTGCAAAATTCACACATGGTTTTTGTGCAGGAAACAGTATTTTCAACACAGGAAAAATTTCTGCACACAAAAAACACAATTTCTATGCAAATCAACCAGCTGCAAATTTTGCACATAATAAGCCCCAAACTCCACAAAGATTATCACTGGTCCAGGATTCTTCTCATCAGGATTTTGGGATAAATTTTTTAAACCATTCTTCAAATATTTTTGAATGTTCTTTCCATCCTTAGTTCAAAGTAATGTGCAGCACATGATTCTCCAGCTTTATATGGTGCACCAACAGCCAATGTTTGTAACCATTACCATTTTCCCATTCTTTTCTCCATGATATATAGAATCAACTGTCTTAGGATTTAGATTCATAGAATCATAGAATTGGAAGAGGCCACAAGGATCATCCAGTCCAATCCACTACCATGCAAGAAGCAGTCCTGAGAGATGGCCATCCATCTTTTGTTTAAAAACTGCCAAAGAAGGAGACTCCACCACGTTCCAAGGGAGTGTGTTTCACTGTTGAACAGCTCTTACTGTCAGGGAAGTTATTCCTAATGTTGAGCTGGAATCTCTTTTCCTGCAGTTTGAATCCATTGCTCTGGGTCCTAATCTCTGGAGCAGCAGAAAATAAGCTTGCTCCAGCCTCAATATGACACCTCTTTAAATATTTAAACAGGGCTATCATGTCACCTCTTCACCTTCTCTTCTCCAGGCTAAAAATACTCAGCTCCCTAAGTCTCTCCTCATAAAGCATGGTTTATTGGTGGCCCGCCTCTGGACATGCTCCAGCTTGACTCTATTCCAATATAGTACAGTGGACCCTTGTTATACGCTGGGGTTTGGTTCCAAGATCCCCCGTGGATAACAAAATCTGTGGATGCTCAAGTCCCATTAAATATAATGACATAGCAAAATGGTTTCCCTTATAAAAAATGGAAAATCAAGGTTTGATATTTTAATGTAAAGTCAAAGGCTTTCATGGCCGGCATCCATAGTTTTTTGTGGGTTTTTCGGGCTATGTGGCCATGTTCTAGCAGAGTTTCTTTCTGACGTTTCACCAGCATTCTCTGAAGATGCCAGCCACAAAAAACTATGGATGCCGGCCATGAAAGCCTTCGACTTTCCTTCCCAGTTGTAGCACTTACTTCTAGGATACTCAGAACCAGAAGTGGCACACTGTGGTCCACCAAATGTGGTTGGACTCCAAATCCTCAATGACAGCTGGTTGCTCCAATGTCACTGGAGTGGTTAATCAGACCAAAATGTTAGTTGGGACTTTAAAGGAGCTATCTCCAAAACAGGCTGAGGAGCTCAGACCCAAGATAGGACCAAAAAGCATAAAGTCAAAAATTAAGATTTTAAAGTTAGGACTGAAACCCAGAGCAGATTCACTGTTCTACTGGCATCAGAACCACTAGCTGCCACTGCAAATTTTGTGAGGCCCACCCAATATCTGAAATGGTTAGGGATGATGAGCATTATAATCCAGAAAGACCTGAAAGGCCCCATGTTTCCTATACTGTACAAATTTTTAACAGTTAGGGCAAGGGTATGAATCATGTGGCCCTCCATATGCTCTTGGCTTGCAACTCCCAGCTTTCTTCAACCTTGGCTTTGCTGGCAAGGGCTGATAGGAGCTGCAGACCCACAACATCTGGAGATATGTTATTCCTTCCACTGCACGGGGATTGAAACACATCAATTTCCTCCTGTTATTGTCTTTTTCTCTCCACCTTTCCTACTTTAGCTAGACACAATTAGTCTATTACAAATCATTTCCCCCTCTGCACTCCCTAATCCATGATGCCTATAGCAAACAATAAGATGGACAAGGGTTTAAATATAGCATACCACCACAAAGCTTAGCTGACTAAATGCTATTTCTCCACCAGCATCCTCTGCCAAAAGGTTTGCCAAGATGATTCTTGAAACTGGCTAATTATAGTTACAAGGGCCTCCAAGAAAGTAGTAACTCAGCACAATAACAATTTATTTAAAATGGTTGTTGTTGTTAACTGTCTTTGAGTCAACGTCAACCCATGGCAACCCTATGTATGAGAGACCTCCAAGTCACCCTATTCTCAACCACCCTGCTCAGCTCCTGAAGACTCATGGCAATGGCTTCTCTGATTGAGTCTATCCATATGGAATGTGGTCTTCCTCTTTGCCTATTGCCCTCCTCTTTACCAATCATTATAGTCTTTCCTAGTGAGTCCTTTCTTCTCATTATATGGTCAAAATATGACAACCTCAGTTTAGTCATCTTTGTTTCCCAGGAGATTTTGGGCCTAATCTGCTCTAGGATTTATCCATGGGTCTTTTTAGAGGTCCATGATATACTCAGAAGGCTTCCCCAGCACTGTACTTCAAATGAGTTGGGTTTTTTCCAATCAGCTTTTTTTTCTAAACTCATTATTTTCCTGCTTTTTCAAAATAACTATGATTGTTGTGTTTTATTGCTTGTTGTTTTTTTTTAAAAAAGTCTTGACTGCTACAAACTGGCTGATCATAGAAAACACCTCGTGTCAATCTTGTTTCAACACTCAGAACAGGTAATGGTGTAACAGTATAAGGCACAGCATGTGCCATCACTTGAATGGTGGAGGATACTATTATAGAATAGCATCCTTCACTGTTTAGCAAGGACACACACATGACTAAAAGGTTACAACTGCAACACAAAATAAACAATGCTATCCATCATTAAGTTACATTCATACTGTAAGCAAGTTGTGCCTCATATATTGGGGAGGAGGAAGAATTCCAAGCTTTGGTTTATTAATATAAACTTCTAACATTCCACAGCTCATGTGGACCTTCAGACTGTAACCTTAAGCTCCTTAAACTGGTCTTCTCTTGGCCACATTCAGAAGCTTCCTCTTCTGGTTCCCTAGTTTACATTTGCAGAAAGATAATTAAAATGATCCCACTGTCCCATAAAATCTGCAACAAGACTTACCGTTGCCAAAGTATACAAGTTAGGGAAAGTCTTTGTAGGATAGACAGGTCTCATGTATGGAGCATGTGTTCCACAGGTTCCTAAAAATACAGAATTCAGTATTATTACTTCTTTCAAGCACCAAGGTCTCCATGACACCTTGTAAGCATAACAGCCGCCATTCCTGCCTGAAGACCTTACCACTTGTCCAGCAATACCCTCTTCGAGGGTACTCCATTTAGTCCTTCCATATTCCTCTCCTTTCTTATGCTCCTTTTCACTCCCAAACAGGGGAATAATGTACATTTATTTCAGTTACTCAATTTTATCTACACCAAACTGCAGAATGTGACTAAAGGATTTTGTCTGTGGCTTTATGAAAAGCGAGCTGGGAAGGAACTTGATGACAAAAAGAGAAGGTATCCCACAGCTGTGCTAGAGGTAAGCATAACAGGTATGAAGGCATCAAATAGCAGAACAGAATGAGCCAAAAGGCCTATACAGATGGTATAAAACATGTTTTCTGTCCCACTCTCCTTCTGCATAATTTTTCGCCACTCCTTCATAGAATCATAGAATCATAGAGTTGGAAGAGACCGCACGGGCCATCCAGTCCAACCCCCTGCTATGCAGGAAATCCAAATCAAAGCATCCCCGACAGATGGCCATCTAGCCTCTGCTTAAAGACCTCCAAGGAGGGAGATTCCACTACACTCCGAGGGAGTGTGTTCCACTGTCGAACAGCCCTTACTGTCAGGAAGTTCTTCCTAATGTTGAGGTGGAATCTCTTTTCCTGTAGCTTGCATCCATTGTTCCGGGTCCTGTTCTCTGGAGCAGCAGAAAACAAATTTGCTCCCTCCTCAATATGACATCCTTTCAAATATTTAAACAGGGCTATCATATCACCTCTTAACCTTCTCTTCTCCAGGCTAAACATCCCCAGCTCCCTGAGTTGTTCCTCATAGGACATGGTTTCCATGCTCTTCATGTGCAGAGCAATAGATTTGAAGAGGAGAGACTTCATTATCTATGGAGATTTTCCATTTGAATTAGAAAACTATATTTCAAATCAAATGGAGAGTCTTCACAGATCACAGTGACTCATAGGTTCATACTATCTCTCTCCACCTTTAGAGCAGAAATGATGTTGAGGGGGCAGAGCTAGTCTGTGTCCATTCTCAGGTGTTTATTCTACACACTTTTAAATTAATAATTAATTTTTAATAATTTGTTTTATTTATATACCGCTATTCCAAAGATCATAGCGGTGAACAGCAAGTAAGCTAATTAGCAAGTAAGCTAATTTGCCCCCAACAATCTGGGTACTCATTTTAGCGACCTCGGAAGGATGCAAGCCTGAGTCAAGCTTGGGCCCTTTTGCTGGTCTTGAACTCGCAACCTTGTGGTTTTGAGTGAATGGCTGCAGTACAGGCATTTAACCACTGCGCCACCAGGGCTCCATGGCTGTATAGGGCTGAATTAATGCCAAAGAAACCAATGTGAAGCCTTAAATACATACAAATACCTTGTCAAGTTCACTAAAGACAACAAAGTACATATTAAGTTAGAAAAATAAAATTCACATTCCAAAAATACAACCAATAAAAATGTGACTGTAGCTATAGGGTTCCAGCTGCAATTCTATTTTACTCCAAAATTAAAATACTGCTCTTAATATGCATTGCTGTATCACACACACACACATACACAATTTTCTAACAATGCAAAGAGGATCACACAATCTTTTCAGTTGCAGATCATGGCCAAGGTCTAGCTGTGTACTTTCATCAAATCTTGCTGCTTTCACTAGCAAAATGAGAAAGGGCTGACTTCCACTCTCTCCCACATTTCTCCATGCACCCTATAAACCTGCTGGAAAAATCTTTGGAATATGCCTGTCATGCCATGAAGGTCTATAGGCAAAAGGGGTGATTTTACTAGCAGAAACAATGAAAACATATCAGTGGATCCTAGCCTGTGCATTATTTCATTTCTATGAGAGACGCTGTTACACTAAAAACGAATGTGATAATTTTATGTACGCCTCAACACACAGCAAAGAAAATGCCTCAGTTCTCAAGAAAATCCTCAAAGCAAGAAATACATCAATACTAATGTATGATGACACATATCTCTATTGCACATCAACAAATAATGTCCCCACAAAACGCTACAGTGTGAAGTACATCTGTTTACTCATATCTTGTTTTCCACAACATTGTTTACCCATCACTTTCAGCAACTGTAGTTAAGGCCCAGAGGTTGTACATGCCCCACACTGGATCTTAGAGGGCAGCTCTAGCATCCCACTGTGTCTAGGGTTGCCATAACTGTCTACCTCCAAACCGGGAGAAATGTAAAAAATGGTAGGACAAATGTAGGAGAAAATTTACCCCCCAAATGTAGGACATATTTAGTAAATGGAGGACACAAACAACTAAAAAACAAAAAATTAATAAATTCAAAAATCATTAATATAAACGGCAGCAAGGCCTTCTCGGAGGTGGAACACGCTCCTCCGCCTCTGGAGAAGGCTTTGTTGATCCTGGCTAGGCTCCGAGAAGAGAGAGGCTGCAGCCGCGGCTTCTCTCTTCAGAGCCCAGCTCGGTGGCAAACCTTCTCGGAGGCGGAGCCGCACAGGGCCTAGCCAGTGGGCTGGGCTCCAGAGGAGGAGGCCGCGGCGCCGCGGCCTCCTCCTCTGGAGCCCAGCCCACTGGCTAGGCCCCGCATGGCTCCGCCTCGAGCCCTCCTTCCCAGCAAGGCCTAGCATGGCAGCTAGGCCTTGCATTACTGCCGCTGCCACGCTAAAAGTGCAGCAGCTAAGTGGGAGGAGGTGGTGATCGGGAGCTTCCGGGACTGCTGCCATACCCGGGATGGGACGTTCCAGACGGTTGAAAAACCGTGGATGTCCCACTCGGAACCGGGATATGGCAAGCCTGTGTCCACCACCCCATTTTTATTTATTTTTTCTCCAAATACCTACTGTACCTGCTGGAGCATTAACTAATAATTGCACCATGCCTTTCTACAGCAATTTTTGGTCTAGGAGTGGCCTTTTTGAAACTCAAAAGAAAACCAAAACCATACCTCCAGATCACTTGTTAAGGGGTTAAACAGCTTCACCGGGCCTAAAACGGCAGGGGTGGAAGGACTTGTCAAAATTGTCTCTCACACTTCCTAGATGACATTGGGCACAAATATTAATGTTTTTCTCTCCCCCCCCCCCCCCCCCCCAAAATTTAAAACTTTGGATGGAGGCCACAAAAATGGCCCTGGAACTGTACTTTCTGCCTCATGATATATAAACCAAGAAATACAACAAAAGAGAGGAAAGGGGGTTTAAAAGGACTGCATTTTATTCTTGTCAAACATGCATACTTACTTAATTTTTCAATGTTGGGCATTACTTTTCTGCCGCTCTTTGTGTAGGATGCACGGAAGCCATCAACAGAGAAGATTATCAATGGAGGGCGATGAAACCTGCAGCAAATGGCATACTAATGAGGTCACCAAATGAAATAAAAACATAGCAAATATGGTTTTAAAAACAACAGAACAATAAAACCAGCTACAATTTTCAGGGATTCTTGGATGTTTTAAAGTTGGAGTATTCCACAGTTGCTACAAGGGACTGTTGAAATGGCTGGTCTATATTAATGGCTTAATATAATTAAGTCCCAGGGCCAGTCATATAACACCTGTTTTGAAAGATCTCCATTGGCTGCCCATTCGCTTCCAAGTGCAATACAAGGTGTTGGTTATAACCTATAAAGCCCTAAATGGCTTGGGCCCAGGGTACTTGGAGAACCGCCTCTCCCCATACAATCCGCCCCACACTCTCAGGTCAGGCGGGAAACATCTTCTAAGAATTCCAGACACACGCTATAGTGTAACTCGGAGGGCATTCTCCATTTCAGCCCCTCAACTCTGGAACACCTTGCCCGATGAGCTCCGTACAGCCACCTCCCTCGATGCTTTTAAAAGGACTCTGAAGACCTTCCTTTTTCGCCAGGCTTTTCCCCCATGAGCTCTTTTGTGATCCTTCTCCCCTTCTAGCGATGTACATATGCATTTTCTCTTGTCAGCTATGTGTATTGGGGGTTTTATGATGTTTTAACTGTTTTTATATTGTATATGTGGGGGGTTGGAGGGGTTTTTGTCATTTTATATTGTTTTTATATATCTTGTACACCGCTGTGATCATTGAGGAATAGCGGTATAAAAATAAAAATTATTATTATTATTATTATTATTATTATTATTATTATTATTATTATTATTATTATAGATGTTTTATGCAAAAGGAAGCCCCACTGAGTCAGTGGGATTTTCTATCAAATAAAAGAAGATAGGTTTGCAGCTGAAAAGCACAATTCTAGTGTTGAGGACTACACATAAAAATAAGATTGACTTGGAATTAAGGTACAAGTGCCCCACCACATATTTTAAGATGTGCTGGTTTTGAAGGTTTTATTTATCCTGAATGTCTTCTGGTGCTAAGATATTTAATCTTGGGACATACTGTGATGTCTATAATAACTTATGTTACCAATGTGAATGTTTCATGCTGTGTTGGAATTCCCAAACAAGTTACAAATTGTTCATTTTTTATTTCAAAGGAAGCCTCCAAGAGTGTGGTATCAATTATGAGTAGCTAGACCGCAGAATTACTTTCCTTTCCATTGGTCCCATCCTCCCTTCCTCCTTTTTTACCTCAAGGACAAATATCCCTTGATCCCTCTGCCAAAAAAATAATTCCAAAGCATTTTGTCCTTGATGCACAGTATTTTTAAATACGTGGAAGAAACTGCAAAAGCAATTGCTGAGGGATTTAAAAGTGGACCATAACAAACCCAACACATGGCAATACAAATTGGGTTAATGCCTCTTCTCTCAAAATACAGTTGCCAATATGGTCTGAATAAATGCAATATGTGTGTGTGTGTACACACACACTCTTCAAGATCCCTTCACAAGGAGCTGGTTAGCCAACATGTAACAATATTTGTTTAACCACTACGTCTTCACTGGTCCTGGTTTGTTGTTCTGCTGCTCTTCATCTGTTTTTCATGTTAACTCTAAATGATGATTTGAATGTGTTGTACTTTAAGCATGGGCTTTGGCCTGGATAAAGCAACTCAGATTTACCACCAACATATTTTCTGATCTGGCAAATGGCAATCCCAATTCTGGTAATCTGCCTATATTCCTTCATATAAAGATATATATTATATTTCTATAATTTAATATACATTATACAAATATAATGGCTGGAATTCTGGGGGGAGGGGTTGTCCCAACCAGAGTACACCTATTCAATCCACTGCTGAATGTGTGTCAATATGTAGGTAAATCCAATTGAGTCAGTGTCTATACTCTAGTTAGGACTAAGATTTAGCTATACATAAAATATAAAATCACTATAATGCAATGTATTAGATGAGAGCCAGCATGGTGTAGTGGTCTGAGCATTGAACTACAGCTCTGGAGATCAGGGTTCGATTCCCCACTTGGCCATGTAAACCCACTGGGTAGTCTTTGGCAAGTCACATACTCAGCCCCAGAAAGTCCCATGATAGGTTCACCTTAGGATTACCATAAACTGGAATCAACGTGAAGGCACACAATAATAGTAATGTATTAGATATACTGGGCCTAAATACCCCAAAGAAACCAGATCCCATCTGATCTTGGAATCTAAGCACAGTCAGCCCTGGTAAGTATTTGGATGAGAGACTGCCAAGGAATATCAGGTGCTGTAGGCTACACTTCAGAAGACAACAATGGCACAACATCTCTGAATGTCCATGGGGTCACCGTACATCAACAGGCAATGTGAAGACACATACACAGTGTATTAGATAAAATACAGTACTTACCCTGCTGGGCATTCTGGTGTACGTATATCCTCACAAACATCGTCAACCCAGTGTTCTCCTCCTAAAAGGATATACATTACATTTTATATAGTGCCTATTTAGCTTTTGAGCAATTAAATCCAAACTGAGGACTTTGTTTTTATGATGACACAGAGATAGAGATAACTATACAGCGCCAGCTAAACTGAACAGAACTTTCATCCTATATAGAGCTTGTTCCCACTTAGGATTTGATACGAATTAAAATAAAACGTTTTTAATAAAATCGAATTAAAATAACACAGTTGTTATCCCGCTTTCAGAATCGCTTTATTCATCGTTCCCATCTGCTTGTTTAATTCGGATTTTTTACCTGCAAGCGTTCAGTAAGCGTTCTCACTTGGCATGAAATCGGTGTTTAAATAAAGCGATTCTTCTCCTCCATACCTTATTTGGAGTTGTCAATCAATACTACGTCAGAATGACGTAACGGTAACCCGCATTAATCGGAATCGATTTATCTGTGACATCGTTTCCATCTCTGTGACCGTTTCTGATTCGATTTATTTTTGGCGGTTTTCCCTCCGAATTTAGTAGGAAACCCAAGCTCTTTCCAGAGGAACTATGGGATTGGTTTTCCAGGGCAGCATCCCTGCTTCATGTCTCCTAAGACAGCCAGGCAGAATCCCTTCAGAGAGCCCACAGAGATCAATGAAGGAGGCTGCTGGCAATGCGAATTTAGTAGGAAACCAAAGCTCTCTCCAGAGGAACTATGGGATAGGTTTTCCAGGGCAGCATCCCCGCTTCATGTCTCGTAAGACAGCCAGGCAGAATCCCTTCAGAGAGCCCACAGAGATCAATGAAGGAGGCTGCTGGAAAAACAGGGAGGGAGCACTCTTCCCAAAGATTCTCTTTCTAGGGTTGGAGGAGAAGGCAGATTCCGTTTGAGAAAGAGAGGGAGAAAGGCTCTATCCCCCCCCCCCATTGATCAGAGCCCTTCCCTGCCTGGGCAAGATCAGATGCCTCCTCGCGAGGAGCCTTCCCTTCCCTGCCTGGGCGAGATCAGAGCCCAAGCGGGCAGGGAATGCCTCTTTGAGAGGAGCCTTCCCTTCCTGCCTCTCCTCCGTTAGAAATGGGCTCTCCCCACACAGAGGGGAGGTTGCAATCCACCGGGAGAAGCCTTGTAGTCCTTTGCAGATGAAGGCGCTGGAGCAGCCGGGACTTCAGGCGCTTAAAGCGCTGAAGAGATTAAGCGCCTGTAAACCATTAAAATAAAAAATAAAAATAATCCTTATCTCTTATTGAAAGACCACAGCGAACAAAGGGGTGAGGGAAGCAAAAATGGCGACAGCCACGACGGATGGGGACAGAAAGGGCAACTCCCCCAATGACAGCCCCCATCGCAGTCAGCTCCTCCCATCCTTCTAGCCCGATTCCAATGCTATCGTTCTCATCTAAATACTCCAGTTCCTAACTCGAATCAAGGGAAAAACACTAGGTAGGACCCTAGTGTTTTTTTAACACGCATTAAATGAGGAAAACACGGATTTAAATTTTAACCCGCTTCTGGATTCGATTTCTAGTGGGAACGATTCCGGGTTGGTCTAGAACTGTTCTAGATTTAAACCGAATCCTAATGGGAACGCTGCCTAATGAATTCGATTCAGAACGCGGGGTTTCCCCTAGTGGGAACAAGCTCATAGAGGAGGAAAGAGTTAGAACAGTGGTTCTCAAACAGTGGGGCAGGACCTTCAGGGAAGCACACAACAGTTGCTCAAGGGGATGGGAACAAGACATGGAGGCCCTCCTCCTCTTCTTTCTAAACCTTTTAAGTGTAAAATTTACATATTCATTACATTAAATACTGAATTTACTTAACTAAAATTGTTTTAATTTGAACAATGTTATTTTCTTGTAAAATGTTAAAATAGGAATGTACATGAATGTGTAAATGAAAATATACACACTAAACAAAATATTTTTATTCATATACTACGTCAAGTGGAGGGTGATGTCGGCATGTAGTGGCAAAGGCAGGTCCCTAGGATAAAAAGTTGGAGTACCACTGAGTTAGAAGAACTTGCAACATCTTAGAGTTTATCACACTGGTTTTGCTCCTGCAACAGATGGAGGAAGCTTTAATAAGGCAGATTCTATTGTATTTCCCCATCGCCTGGGAGTATTCAGAACATATGCAAGGCAGGCTTCTCCAGGCTCCTCCCTCATTTTTTCAAGAATGGGATTTTCTCATTCTTGAAAAGATGCAGCAGAAGCCTGGCTTGTATACAGGCTGCATACTCCCTGGAAATGGAGAATTGCAATAAAATCCCCCTTCTTAAAGTTACATCCCTCATGTATCGTGGGAGCAAAGCCAATGTGATAAACTCCCATATCAGTTGCTATGTAACATTACCCCAAAATTTGTAGTCAGGTCTGCAAATTAGCAAAGCCTTGATGACTTCTGCTAGCACAAGGGCTGACCGCTGCAAAAATCTTTTTTTTTTTAAATTAACCATTTATAATTCCAGATGCTGTTGGACTGCATCACCATTAGCGATGCTGGCCAGAGCTGCTGGGAACAGCAGTCCAAAGTCACCTTGAAGACAACACTTTGCCCACCTTTTCTCATGGGATCTACAGCTATGTGACTATTCCAAGAGCCTATATAATTACAGATTTCAGTTACCATTAAGACAGTGATATGCAGCCAAACGTCATCCATGTTTATTCAAATTAAGCCCTATTGTGATCACAGAGGTTTATTCCCCAATTGCAGTTGTAGTTTCATGGTTGTCTTTATGAAAGCATGATTAATCAGAGAGAAATTTACACAATCTTTATTGTATGGAAGGAGGAAAAGAATGACGGGGGGAACTATGCGTTTAGGAGAAATGTTTACTGGCTAAGAACCAGAAATGAAAGACAATTAATTCTGGCTCTTGACCTCTATCATTTCATTGTTTCCTAGCAAGCAAGACCAGTCCTACTTTATGCTAGCTTTGTATCCCATTAGTCTTCCTTCCCTTATTTAGTTAACAGGGATCACTTTTACTTCACCCTCAGCCTTTCTGCACTATTCAAAGATCCCAGGTATAGATCCTACATTCTATTGTAAGCTCTTTTTGAGAACTTGGGAATGTTACTTTTTTGGACTACAGAGTTTTCACTCCTTCTTTTCTGCCTCCTCCTCTTCAACGTATCTATGGCCTCCATAGCCTTCTTCATGCCGGTAAGAGTTGTACCAACTGGATTTGGCCAGAATTGATGGACAGAATTTCATTCTTATTCATTTTTTACAATTTACCAGCATTTACCAAATTTCTTCATAGCCGGCACAGGAAAAGAACTTGAATATTAAAATTCTAGGAAGAAGCAAAATTGACAGATTTCCCCACACCTAGCTGTGGAATATCCACTCAACAGTTGTCTAACATTTTTAGATATTCATAGTCAGCATTCATATAGCCCATATTGCAGATGGGAAAAAATATTCCATTCTGAGACTACCCATAATGAGATGTGATCCTAACCAAGGTATTCAGTTCATAGTTCAAGGTTTTAACTAACTGTATCCTTCTGGCAGCAAAAGGGATACCAATAGACTGAATATCTTCTCACTCATGTAGATGCTTCCCAATTGCTCCTGGGTATTAAAGGATCCTTTGGAGCAAAAATAGGAGAAATTCCTGTTGCACAACTCAAGTCCCTCACATGATACTTAATTTATACATCAGTCCTAGCCATCGTGTTACAGCAGCAACAATTGGTACTTCCCCCCACGTTTCCCCCATTAAGGCTGGACTCGATAACTCACGTCTCCTTCCCAAGAATGTGTTTATCCATAAAAACAACATTATCCAACATAGTGGTTCGCAGTCTTTGGCCCTCCATACGTTTGAGTTCAGGGTCTTTGAATTTCCAGAAGCCCTGAGTATTGCTATGCTGACTGATGCTTCTGGCTGTTGAAGTCCAAAACAAACGGAAAGCCAAAGGTTGAAAACCATGATCTAAAGTGCTTTTGAAACAGTGAAACAAGTGAACAGAAACACCTACCTTTGCAAACAACATGGTAATTCGTACAGCAGTCCCCTCTGGACAGGCAGTCATTTGAACAGTGGCAAGCATTCTCTTCGTTGCGTGTCTCTCCACAGCGCTCCTTTGTACATTCCCAGCCTCCAGCTGACATTATCACAAAAGTGGAAACATAAGACACAAAGTTGTTGTTTTCATTAGATGGACACAAAACATACCACAAAGCATACCTTTGGAGCGCAAGATTTACAAAGCAGTCATGAAGGTCTTTCAGGTTCTTCCACTTAAGACTTTTGAAACAGAGGTCAGCAAATGGATGATGGCCTAAGCCAGTGAAACCAATAGTGAAGGTTTATGGAAGCTGCAGTTCAAAAACACCCACCCGTGCTTTGAATGCCTTTAAAAATCAGCAAGGCCAGGGGCACAACGACAAACAGACCACACTGGCTGTCTGCTTAACTATGATGACATTCCCCAAATAATCTTGGGAACTGCAGTCTGTTAAATAGCTACACCTCAATCACATCCTCTCTACTATGATTAATCACATTTTATAGGACTGATTCAAATATGCTGACATCTCCACATGCTAAAAAATAAATAAATTGCTATGTGAACACCAGCTTAGCAATTGTTCCTTGGGAAGATTTGGGGAAATTCCACCCTCTCCATATCCACATGAATAAAATGAATCACTAAGAAAAAAATTGAATTAATGGAAATACGTGAACATCTTTGTCTGTAAGCAGTATGTGTAGATATGTAGCTGTGGTTGAATTATGTTTTAATGTTTATATCAGCTGTTTAGGAATTCATCAGCTTTGCAAAAGCCTAGTGTTTGAAAATGAGTTTAGGTGAGCCTCAGGCTTATTGGCTCCCCACTCTACCTTGATCACATGGATGCCTCTAGTATCATTCAGCTGTAAATTAGCCACGGTTTAGCATGTCCTCAAGACCTTAAACTGTGGTTAAATTTCACTACAGCTAATAAAAATGAGCAAGATTCATAAACTAGGATCTGACATTGGCTCACTTTTCACTAATTGGAGCTGGTCCAGGTTAAGATGATATAGCAAGCTTTGAGAAATATAAAATGGTGGGAGCAAGATTGTTTAAATTTATCCTAGTGACTATGCTGGAGTTGGGGGAAGAAATGTGAGACCCTAAGATTCACACTTCTGATTCTTCTGCCCAAAGCAGCTCATAGTATTATGGATTCAGCCCAAGGTTGAATTTCTGTGACTAAAATTGTAACAATTAAAAGATGGCATGAGCTTAGATTCTGAATGGATGAAAGACAGTTCACAAAGATGTCTCAGCCACCCCATCCTACTACAAACATCCAATTCCTCTCTCCAAGATCTCCATTTTATTGTTGATGTTCCCTGCACAATGTGGATGCACATGATGAGCTACAGAGAAAAGGGTGAGAAATAGCTCCAAACTTCACTGATTTGGGGCAATTCTGCTCCCTATCTCAGCAGAATACTGGAACCATATCAGAATAAGGAACTGGAGGACAAGGACCAGATCATGGAGTAGAGGAGAAGAACACTTTTCCTGCCATAAAGCTTACATGCAGGTTGATATATACAAAGCCAGGGCATTTGGACTGCAATGCTAAGCATGCTGGGGCTCCTGTAAGCAAGACAGAATGGCAGACAGTAATGGGACTGAATTCATTTAGATGCTGGTCTAAATCACTTACCCACAGATATAATGGGGGGCATGGTTGGGAGCTGGAAATGCAGTAGATTTACATCTTTTTTTTCCAAATCTACTGTCACACATCCCATATGACCTTTTCTTTCTTTCTGAGATAAAATGTTGACCCCCAAAAAGAAAGAGTGACTACACCCTCCCCATAAGACAAGTTGTGCCCAGGAGTGGGGCATCCAAGATTGGATCACCTCTTCCAATCCTTTGATGAGACTGGAGCTTTGTCAAAAAACATAGAGAAGGGATATCTTTCTATGGCCCCTTGAGACACTCTGTTGTAGTTCTACTCAGAGTCTTTGTTAAAAATACATTGTTTAGTTTTTAAGTGCTCAAACACTTAGCCCAGATACCTAAACATTTGAGGGTGAAAGATATGAGCAGTCAGAAATCTGCCTATTATTTCTGTGTAACATGAATGAGTTGTTACTAAAAAGGACCTAGGATCATGCATTAGAAGCAAGGCTAAAACACATCTTGGCACAGGGAGTGACAAGAGGTCATGATAACTTTCATTTGCTGTAGCCATGTATATGAAAAGGGATTAGAACTATCCTACCTGTCTTTAAACATAGTTCTTCCCAGTCAGCACAACAATTCAAGTAGCTCTTGCACAAGTTGTCACAGCGGCAACCTGGAGGCTCTGCATCTTGAATTTCAAAGCATCTGTTTTTGCAGGAGCCAGAAGTATTGATCGAAGAGGAATCTGATAAGACTGGAGGAGGGAGGGAAAGAAAAATAGGATACCATAAGTCAAGCAACCAGTGGATGGTTACAGATTGCTCAAACTACTGCTGTTTATAGTAGTTAGTTAACGGCCCAGCTGTGTCATCCAGTACAAGTGAGAAGGGAATGAAAACAGAAATGGAGGAACAGGGGAAGAATTAATTAAACCAAGAATTGGTATGTTACTGTTTTTATCCCACTGCTGTTCTTATCCTGGATTAATTTATAATAAATCAAAGCTATGTCTATTCTATGGCCCCTCCAAATCCCATTAAAACCCCATATTTTGACCAAAATTATGCAAATTAGAAACTACAGATATAGGATGTAAAATAATTAGGACTTATTAAGAATTAGGAATTCAATGACCAAAATGAAAGGAAGGAGAGAAGATTGTGGACATAGAGTGGGTCCTATATGGGACAAGGGTTTGTAGTGAGCATTAAGGTCTCAACCCATGACCTCACAAAATCTTGCCCTCAAACTTTGACCTCCTGCTAAGAAGGTAAAATAAAGAGTCACTTTTGAAAAATAAAAATTGACTCTGGCTTCTTCAAGCACGTTTCTAGGGTAGAGATGTGAAAGGACACTAAACTGCTTATATTTTTACCATTCACCTCTGCTGTAAGCGAAAGTTAGGAAATAATTCTTTTGTACATGTTTTAAAAAAAAACCTATTGAATTTGCTGCCACAAGGGATGACTGGCCATTTAAGATGTCTTTAAAAGGGAATTAGACAAATTCATTGAGACAAGGCAACCCTATGCCTCTATCTTACCACAAGTATGCTCCTGGATATACATTACTATGAAACAAGAACAGAGTGATATTTTACCACTCATGTTAAGTTCTTGGGTTTCCCATGGGCATCTGGTTGGCCAATGGGTGAATAAAATACTAGACAAGATGGACCTTTGGTCTGGTCCAGCATGGCTCATGTTATGTTATTAAATAGCTCTTACAACAAATTCTAATTCCCAAACTTTGAGGCCTCAAATAAGACAGACAAAACTGCAGTTGTTGTGTTAAAATGAGTGAGCCCAGAGAAGAATATGTTGCTGGGTTAGAAAGATAGACAGAATGCGAAGTAAGTGACATATGCCAATATTACAACAATATTCTCTACTGTGTACAGGGATGTATAGAAAATGAATGAATCAGTGAATGGCTCTATATACTATAGAAGAATAAAATATGTAGAGGACTAGGGTTGCTCTCATCCTGAGAGCAAAGGCAGAGGAACCTCAAGGTTCTGCCTTGATAAGTTTGTATATTCAGTTGGTATTTTTTTTAATTGTTGGATTTAGTGGTGTTTTTATTTTAATGACATATTCTATGCAGCTGCTTTGCAACTATAAAAGTACACGTTTACAGACACTAGCAAGGGTTGTCACTTGTGAAGTTACATCACCCTTGTAAAATCATCAGGGCCCACACTTTTGACTTCACAATGAGCATCACCACAGATCTCGGGTTTTGGCTCTGAAGTCTCAGGGCCAGGTTTAGTTCTGACTTGACAACCCTGTAAGAGACATAGGCATACATGCAGCCCAGGCTCCTTACACATCCAGCCAAAATGAGTACAAAGATCCAAAATGGACTCTGTGAAGACGGTGCTGAAAATGTGCTTGCAGAGTTCTCAAGGCTATGGCATTGGAGCATGAAAGCTTTGTAAGTGCATCCAACCAATCTTGGATACAACCCCCTTTTCAGCTCTTTGGATACTTGTTAGGGACTGGTTACCTCTGACTTCAAGCACCGAAATCACTACATCGAGACTACTGTATGAGTAAAACACCTATCAGTTTGAAGTAAAGAGAAATGAAGCACTTTTCAAATAAACTTTAAAGTACTATAAAAACATATTGAACATATTGAAAAGCATGAAGAAAAGGAGGAGGAAATAAACTCCTGGAAAAATGTGGAAAGTTCAAAAACAGGGTGAGAAAAGGGCTGCCTCAGAAACCACATGTAAACCTCAAAGGCTGGTTCTATAGTCCTCTTCATCCAACTTCCCTACCAAGATAATTTTTCCAGAAAGAAAAAGGTGAACTGTTGATAGGAGCATCAGTTTACCTTCTAATAGATTTCAGAGGCTATCTGCATCCTTTAACATCCCAAAATATCAATTTTTCAAAACTTCTTAGCCATTTCGAATTTCCTTTTCCTCCCACTTTCCACAGTATGTGCAGCCCCCAGATAATCTTGTGGGACAGATAAGCAGCCCCCAGACCTGCCAAAGTTGCCCATCTCTAATCTAAATGGTAGCCGAGCACATAGAAATACTGTTCATGCACAGGGCTTCAGTCTTTGTACATGTATTTGTGCGTTTCTGTGTTTCTGCCATATTCTAGCACAGGGGTGGAAATCAGGTGATCCTCCTGGGAAAAGAGCAGGATACAAATAAATAAATAAATAAATAAATAAATAAATAAATAAATAAAATATTGCTAAACTACAGTTCTCATAATTCCTCACCTTTGACTCTGCTGGCTAGAGCTACTGGGAGTTGTACTCCATCAATGTCCAGAAGGCTGCACTATTCCTCTGTAGTTCTTATGGCTCAAAGATACAATGGATAATCTTGGAAGGTACTCTAGTGATCAAGTTGATAAATATATTGCATTGACTCTTCCTCAAATGGTTCCATAGAAGGATGAATGAGAGTTGGAGTAGTGGAGACTGAGACATAATTCTTTACAGAAGATTTGCAACTCCTTCTTTTAGGACTTTATCACACAAGGCTATAAAAGCAGAATTTTAACAAGATAAAAGAGTTTTGGGGCAGTATCACACGACGTTGTGCTGCTGCCTTGCATTCCATTCATTGCTATTGTGCACCTTCATTGATGAGCAAAGCCCATCAATAGGCTCTCAGTCTCACTGCTATTCCATTGATGGAATATCTCCCTTTAGGAAGGAAAAGGTTTAGAATGATAGTGCATTCCCTTCTTCTATTGTAGTGGTGGGGTGTATGTGTGTGAGTGTACATATGCATGCACACTTTTATCTCACTTTCCCCCAACCTGGCACTTTCTGGAAAGCAACTCCCATCCTCACCAGCCAGCATAGTCTGGGAATGGTGGGGAATGTCATACAACACAATCAGATGGCATCAGATTCAAAGAAGTTGTGCCACATATTTACATACAGGGATCTAATATAGATAGGACTCGTTTGCTTGTGTTCTGCAGGATAATAAAAACACAGGTTTGAGGAAGGGGAAATATTTTCTGTTCTGAAGAATTATGACTGAAAAGGTGTAATAATTCTGAGACTTAAGGTGGACAAGACTTGACATTAACAACCAGGTTGTTATTATCTGTCCCTACTTACAGGGGGAGGCCATCTTCACCCATTAAAATTCAGGCATCCTTAAATATTAATATTCATAAAAGTACAATGTACATAATGTGCCTTCCATGTGATCAGTGTAGTTTACTCTCAAGGAAGAATACACAGGATAGACTGAAGGCAATCATTAATATTGCTGGAATGGCTCAACAACAATCACTACCTTAATATGTATTAGTACTTGATCATTTAGTACAATCTGGATTGATAATGCCAGAGAAAGCTCCACTACATAGGAGTCTTGGGTATCCATTTTTTCTAGAGCATTTCGAGGAGGAGCGAGCTCTGCTCTTCCTAGCCTAGCAGGGCTCAGTCCTGCCTGTTTCTCATTGCAAGAGCTATGTTGTGATTACATCTACCACAGCGATGTCTCTCCCATATTATATTTCTATCTAAAAACTTCTATCACACCAGACTGCTGTCCTGCCATAATTGTGCCAGTTTAAGAATGGAAGCATGCTGTTTTGACATCATTTCTTATCACACATTTCCCCACAATAGTGCTTTGGTGATCCATAGTTGTGTGATCTGTTCTACATATTACCAAGCACTACCTTCCAAGAAGAGAGGAGCAAGTGATGCCAGCTGCCAACCGTCTCTGGAAGCCAGGTGCTATGTGAATGTGCACCCAGCAGCCAGCTTTGGGAAGGTGTTGATACTGGTAATCATTGCACGAGAGGGAAGAGGAGCAGAATCACAACCTCTCACTCCAAGTAACTGGTTGACAAGCAGAACTGCAGTTGAAGGGACATATCGCATGAAGGCAGTAATGGAATAGTAGTGAGACTGAGAGCCTATTGGTATGTTTTGCCCATTAATGAAAAGGTGCACAGTAGTAATTAATAGAAAGCAAGGCAGCAATAGCAATACAAGCTGCATACGCATTTTAGTGACCTACAGAAGGATGCAAGGCTGAGTGGGCCTTGGAGACCCTGTGATCAAACTCACAACCTTTTGGTGTACTACAGGCATTTAACCATTGCACCACCAAGGCTCCAGCATGACACTATGTGATACCGCCAAAAATGCTTTTATCTTGTTCAAATTCTAATTTTGTAGTCTTGTGTGAGAAAGTCCTAAAAGAGGGAGTTGCAGTTCTTCTGTAAAGGATTATGAAGCATCTCAGCCTCCACCTCTCATTCATCCTTATATGGAACCATTTGAGGAAGAATCCATGCAATATATTCCCCCTTCTTCCTCTCTCAACTTGATTGCCCTTTTTCTTGCATAAAATGTTAAAAATCAATTATAAGAGCAGAAGATTTTATTAAGTAAAACCAACTGAAATTATTCTTCCCTGAAATGAACAATAAACATCACACAGATTTGGCTGGTCCTAACCAAGCATAGCTTGACCAGAGATTCTGTTGTTGTTGTTTTCATATGGTTTTCTTTGTTACATTTGTCTTTCTGTCCTGATTAATGCTGACAAAATTTACTCTAAACCTTTGTGTTATTCAACCCTGTGGTTCACAACCACATACTAGTTGAGATACTGTTTTCTAAAAGTGTTTTTGTTACCAGATTGTCAAATCAGCAGCATCTCATTCTTAAATTTTTAGGATTAAAACATAAGACCAGATAGTGGGCCCCTGTAAAGCCATAATAAGTACGTCCTCATACTGTCCAAGAGGTGGCACAGGCAAGGGTTGAAAGGAGGTTATATCTGCTTCTGGGTCATCTTACTGTGGAAAGAGGCATAAAAAGAATCCAGGTAAATGCCCCCATATTTTTTTCTGCATTACTATTTCTCTTTCATTGCTTATAGCAGAGGGGGAATCATTTAGACTGACTTCAGGGTTTGTCTAAATGTCCCTACAAATTGCAAAGATAATCAGTGACTAGAATGGTGCTATGTTAGCAGCCAGGAGCTCTTAGAAGTAGTGTAAAAGATGGAGACTTATGTCATATAGGCCTGTTACAGACAGCCAAAATAAAGCTGCTTCGAGACACAGTGGAGGTATGGTGTTTCATGATGCACGTCCTAAGAGTCCAGAAGTCGCACCAAAGCCACGTTCCAGCCCAAGACTGGAGCGTGGCTTGGTGCGACTTCTGGACTCTTAGGACGCAGGCATCATTGAAACACCATACCTCCACTGTGACTCGAAGCAGCTTTATGGCTGTCTGTAACAGGCCATAGTTCCCCCTGTCCAAGGCCACAATCACTGTTCATTCCCAACACTGAGTGGACCATCTATATTTAATCCACAACATCCTAAACAGATCTGAATCAATGAATGCACTGTGGCAAACATTGCTTTACCTCCCAAAGCTCTCACAATCTGCCCACACCTTAAGATCTCAGGAAGTTATGTTATTGTGAGTCAGTCCATTAGTCCATCTCACTCAATATTGCTGACCCTGCTTGGCACTTGCTCTCCAATATTTTTGCAGGTCTACCTGGAGATGCCAAGGACCTTCTGCATGCAAAGCATGTACTCAGACACTGAGCTGAGCACTCTGCCCATGCCTTCAGTCATCTTTCGTTCTGTCTCTCCCAACACCAGAGAGGTGAAGGCCATGTAATTTTCTACAGGGACAGAGAACTGGGATCTGAGGTCAGAGCTATATTTTTTTTTCCACAGCCCTTGGGATGCTTTTCCAGGGCCACAGGACTGCACTGTTAATCTCTCAGATTTTTCCACTGCCAGATTTGAGTGGGACATTTCACAAGATGATCCCAGAATGAACTATTTTAACGTCTTTCAGGAGGTTGTTCAATATTTTCATTTACCTATTCCATTCAGCCTGTCTCGTTACCAGAACTTGTGCAACATTTGTATTTGCTCTTGGAACTCAGCCACATTGGTTTTTCAGACACAAATGACACCACAAGACGTGCTTGGCTCCAGGATTTGCTGAAGACCTCTTTCATTGTCAATTGCAAAAAAATAAAATTTAGCAGGCATTTATTGGACTGTTGGTCTAGATACACAAACTTATTGTGTGCAAAGAATAATTTCTACGTAGTTTTTTGCATAGCACATTCAGTGGATTTTGCCGTATCTTACACACTGCACAGCTATGCTGCTACTCAAACTCCAGTTTGAAAAAAACAAGTTAATTCAGGCGTGTTACAGACCGCCCAGAAGGGGCAGTCTGCCGCCGCAGCCATTTGCAGCGCAGAGGAGCCCCAGCGTCCAAACCGTGAGGCTCCTCCACGCTGCAAATAAGAAGTGCCAAAATGGTGCTTCTCCTTGCAGCGCGGATATGACGGCGTGAGGTGCCAATGGCGCACTTGCAGCATCATATGTGCCACGCGACGTGCAGACACAGCGTGCCCGCTACGTAAAGATGGCGCCCCGTGTGGAATGGGCTCCGCCATTTTGTACGGACTCGGTCCATATTAGGGTTAGAGGCATCCGGAAGGGACGCCCCTTTCTAACCCTAATATGGACCCAGTCCGTACTTTATGCCCGTCTGTTACGGGCCTCAGTTATTCCCAGTGCCCATTAGATCATTTAGCACAAATGCAAATAAATACCATATAATAGTACAGCCATGTGATTCAATACCATTCCAAATAATATGATAAAAAAGGATTCCATTTTCTCCCTATCCTTACCGGAGACTTTTTTAAAAAACTGCCCAACTACATTTTTAAAAACTGCACAACTTAAATTTGACACACTTTGCAGGCTGGTCAATTTGTGTTGTAGTAGTACCACGAAGGCTCAATAACATTACTTTTCTGCCAGTGGGATTGTCGGGCACCCACTGGCAGTCCCATATAAAAAGTTGGTGTTGCTATTGTTGTTGTTAACTGCCCTTGAGTCATCCCCCACTCATAGCAACCCTGTAGATGAGACATCTCCAAAAAACCCTATTTTCCACTGCTCTGCTTAAGTCTTGTAGATTCATGCCCGTGTCATCCTCATTGATTCCATCCATCTGACATGCAGTCTTCCTCTCTTTTTACTGCCCTCCATCTTTCCTATCATTATTGCTTTCTCATCATACAAAGCGCAGGTTTAGGCTCAGAAGGTGGAGTGAGGACAGGAGGAAGGAACATCAGCAATCTACAATATGCAGACAACACCATACTACTAGTGGAGAACGTCACAGACTTGGAACAAATAGTAAGGAAGGTCAAAGAAGAAAGTCAAAGGCAGGCTTAAGGCTGAACATAAAAAAATAATAATAATGACCATGGAGGAACTGCATAAATTCATCCTAGTCAATCAGGAAATCAAAACAGTTAAAGAGTTCCTGAACCTTGGATCAAACACTGATCAGAATAGAGACTGCAATCAGGAAATCAGTAGTAGACTGGGAATGGGAAGGGCAGCCATGAAGGAACTAGACAAGATCATAAGGAGTAAAGACATACAAGTGTTCACTAAAGTTAGAATTATCCAAGCCATTGTATTCCCCATCACCATATATGGATGTAAGAGCTGGACAGTGAAGAAATCTGACAGAAAGAAAATCAACTCGTTTGAGATGTGGTGCAGGAAAAGAGTGCTGAGGGTACCATGGACAGCCAAAAAGACAAACAAATGGGTCCTTGAGCCTGTAAAAGAAATTTCCCTTGTAGCCAAGTTGATCAAATTGAGGATGTCATACTTTGGCCACATAACCTATATTTTCTTTGTGGTTGAAGAGCTATCAAAGCTTCTCTCACCACAGGTGCCACCCATGCCCATTGATAACATATCTATCTTATAACCATGTTGGTATTTCCCAAGGCACCAGCAGCAGCCATGCCAATGTTAACAAGATACTAGACTGCACATATTCCAGATTACCCAAATAATCAAAAACATTCATACACTGACAGCTTTTGAGAAAAGTTATTTTGGGACTATGGGCTCATCTATACTTGACAGTATATTTGGGGCTGCATTCAGAATATTCTGGCCCCAAATTCACTTCTTACTTTGGTCTCTTCCCCCAGCAACAACAGGCAGCTGCCTTCCCACATGGTTCCTATTTTATGCCCGGCACTGGTGTTGAAAGCAGAACAAGGCGCCCAGCCATGCTATTGATTCTGAGAGACTCATTCTGACCTCAGAACAACTTGTGCCCACAGCAGTGGCACTGGGTGATAAATGGGGACCGCAAGTTAAAAAGCTGCCATTGCAGCCACTAAAAACCCCCTGGAAACCTGCAGCATTTTTTAAAAAATGCAGGTTAGGGTAAGGAAACCACCAGCTGAGTGCAGGTGTCATGGAGACAGTCCCAACCTGATTTGGGGATTTGGCCTAGCATTGTGTAAGTAGGAGGCAGTAAGCCAGGTGGGAGGACTTGGAGTAATCCATGTAAACAAGGCCTATATCTTCAAGAATATCCCATCCGGCATGGCTATTGTGCTGGATGGGGGATTTGAAGAGTTATGGTCAAAGAAGCAGCTCTCCTAACCACTGCTGCCAGTGCATCATGGGAGAGGACTTGTAACAGCAGTCTTACAGATAACCTATCAATGGAACCCATCAGATGTGCCCTGTAATAGGGTTGCCATAATTCTCTACTAAAAACAGGGACAAAATATAGGACAAAATTTAGACCAAAATATAAGACAATTGTAGGATAAAATTTAACCCAAAATGTAGGGCATTTAAGAAAAATAGAGGACCTTAAATGTCCTACATTTTGGTCTAAATTTTGTCCTACATTTTGTCCCTGTTTTTAGTAGAGAATTATGGCAACTCTACCTTACAACATAAAAGGGCAAAACATTTATAAGAGAATTGTTCCTAGCTGCTCTGGCCCTCTAGTACACAAATACAAGGCCTGCTTTGCACCAGGTATTTCAACCCCATCACTATGGGTCAGCCAGACTCTGTTAGTTCTAGGCATGACACAAATTAGCAAATAGAAATTAGAAAGAACCACTTCTAAGTCCTTCTGACTTTACCTATCAAGTGACTTCATAAGAATGAATCTTCTGGATGATAACACCTCCTTGATGTTTACAGTAGGGAAGGTGTCACAATAGATCTTGCAATTTCACAACACACTGAAAAGGACCCAGCTTACTGTCAGAACACCTACTTTATATGTCATTCCTTAGCATCTCCAGTTAACATGGAGGATGGAAAACACATCCTCACAGTCAACCTAGGATGACTGTTGGCTCTGCAATATCAGTTTGCTTTCCTCAGCTAGGACACAAGAAATCTAACTGCTTCAGGAACATACTGCTGACTGAAGTATATGATGTCCCGTAATACTACAGAGGAAAATCCAAGGGCAAAGCTAGCATCTGTGAGGTATTTTTTCCCAAACATATGGAGAGCAGATTCCTATTTATAGTGTTCTGCAAAAGTGCAAAAAGACAGACAAGGTCACAATGCAATGCATTACAAAACAGCAACACCCTAATTTGAATAATGATAACAATGCAATGCCACAGTAAGCGGCATACTTTCAAAGCCAAAAGATTACTGTTTTTGCTCCAACTCATACAGAAGGAACTGAATTCTGAGTGCACTCCACTAATTAAAACCTTCCCAACACTTAAGAATATGTTTTCAAGACAGCAACAATAAAAAGCACTCATCTCCTGGCTGTGAAGTGCAGGTATAGCGAACTCATATTAAAAGCCTGCATCTGAATGGGCAAATTAAAGCAAAAGCCAAAAGATTCACCCTGTTTTCCTACTCACAAAAAGGATTTTTCTCCAAGCAATGGCCAAACCTCATGCACAGCAGCCAACACAACCCAAAACTCATAGAGGTGTATCTTACTAGCCATACAAGTTGCCATAGGGCTAGTAGACAAAGATGATGGGCTTTGAATGTACATGTTGTGCAGGCAAGTAAGTCCCTTTTGTGAAGTGAACCATAGAGTCAAAACAGAGTCCAGATCTGTTACTTTTACCAGTACAGTATCAGTTTGGGAGTACTCCTGGACTTGTCTCTACAGCTGACATCTCAGGTGGAGGCGATAGCCAGGAGTGCATGGTACCAGCTTTGGCTGATATGCCAACTGCGTGCCTACCTGGCTCAGGGAGACCTTGAAACAGTAGTACATGCACTGGTAACCTCTTGTTTAGATTTCTGCAATGTGCTCTACATGGGGCTACCTTTGTAACAAGTTCGAAAGCTTCAGTTGATCCAGAATGCCACAGTCAGACTGATCACACACCGAGATCAGAACATATTACACCGGTATTGAAATCTCTTCATTGGCTGCCGATTAGCTTCCAGGCACAATACAAAGTGTTGGTTATTACCTATAAAGTCCTATTTGGCCTGGGCCGAATTACTTAAGGGAATGCCTCTCCCCTCATAATCCGCCCTGCATTCTCAGAACATCTGGAATAAAAATATTAGAACATCCTAAAACCAGGTTGAAAACTACCTCTTGTAGAACATTTTCTGTGATGGCCCCAGACTTTGAAATAACTAACCGGAAGAGATCCGTCTTATCACTTCTTTGGAAGCCTTTAAAAAGGCATTGAAGACAGATCTCTCCTGGCGAGCCTATCCAACTGATCTCTTCTAATTTGATTGTGAATAATATCTTACTACAATGACTCGAACCTATGTTTGTGAGCAATACTGTAGCAACCCCTCCCTTTTTATCTCTTCTTTTGATTGATGTATTTCGAATTATATCTATTTTATGACATTTTTACTTGTTGCAGTTCCACTTCGATCCGAATGGAGAAGCGGGAAATATAAATAAAATTTTATTATTATTATTAAACCAGTGCCCACATCAGTTGGACAATTCTGGGACTTGTAGTGGGAAAAGAATCACTTCTTCACATTCTGCTTCAAAGTACTATTTTTTAAAAAGGATTTCTTAAAAAGTCTTTTGCATTCAGAAACTGACGTGGAGTTTTTCAAAGTACTCAACTCTCAACAGCAGCTGGGCTGTTTTAATATCTCCAGCCATATGTTTGGAATTTACTAAGTACGATATCCAGCACCTGCAAGGACAGTGCGAGCTATCTTCCAGCAACAGATGGAGAAAACATTTTCCATGTTAGCTTGGAAAGCAGCAGGATCAGACAGCAGAATTTGATCCAAAGGGATGTTAAGGACTTAAATGTGCAAGCCAACTCAGCAGAGGTGTAAGAGGCCTCTGCCACAAACGTTCCCACCTTGCCGTTCCTAAGGGGTTCTGCCCCATCTGCAGCTTCCATTACCAATAATAGGAATCATGTGTGGCTATCAAAGCCTGAAGCAGTCTCCTTTGATCTGAGCATTTGTTACCAGTTAAATATAAGTTATGCTGGATAACAGCACACCCTTCTCTTCACAGACCATCGTTCAGATCTCCCATTTGTGACACTGAAACTCCAGGCCTCCTGATCTCACATTTTGTACATCCTGTTTCCATTACCGTGATACATTAGAAACAACTTTGGCAAGGAAAGCAAACACCAGCATGTATCCATACACACACATACTGTTTATGGTCACAACAATACAGCCAGCAACTTCATGGCAGTTTCATTTCTCCAAACGTATACTTTTAATGCCTCAGAATGCAAAGAAGATTATAAAAACATCCAAAATCCACAAAACAGTGATACCTTTTTGGGGTCAACCAAAATGCACAAAAGTCATGCTGCAAGCTTTCAAAGCTCCACTGGAGGTTATAAACATAAAGGAGGTTATTATGTTTGTGTGTCTACGAGAACTGTCTGCAACATCAGTATGGTAGGAGGCATAAAACCATTTTCAGTACATTAGCAATTAATCAGAAGCTTTGCTAGATGAGAATCAGATCTGCTTTTATTTTATTTGCCAGCATCCCCAGCCTCACACCATCCAGTCAGATTGGACTACAACTTCCATCACCCACAATTTCCATGCTGGCTGGGAGAGAGCAAGGCTCTGCAGCCCAGCATGTCTGGATGATCCAGAAACATCATGTTAAGCAACTCATTGCCTCCCTTTAAAAAAAACAAAAATAATTTCAATATTCAAATTAGCATCTGTACGTGCACACTAAATAGCTGCAAATTCCTTAAAATGTTTAAATCCCCAGAGCAGCTTAGTAGTAGAGATGAATCCTTCATGTCCTGTACATTATTGCCAGCCATCCCTAGCTTCACACCATCCAGCTGAGTTGGACTACAACTCCTATCATCCACAATTCCCACACTGGTTGGGAGATGGTGAGGCACTGCAGTCCATCACATCTGGAGGTGCTGGGCTGAGAAAAGCTAAGACTCCTTTTTGTATGTCAGAGCCAGAAACTGCAGTATGAGTCAAGGGCAATGAATAACATCACTTCAGAAGCATTAGAATTGCTGATCAGTAAGAACATAAATCTGAGAGCAGGTTTCTGATCAGACCAAGGAAAAACATTCCCAGCTGGGAACAGTCAGATATTTCTGGAAAACTGACAGGCAGGGCATCTTGTGTTCAGATATAGGATGCCTCTGAGTACACAGTGTTGGAGGTCAAACAAGACTGGAGGACTACAGGATCTGTGGTGCCAACTGGCCAGGCAATACTGGCAACAAGAAGGCAAGCTAGTTGGGCCATTGCTTTGTTCCAGCTGGACTCTTTTTATTATCCCCCCAATAAACTGTATTTATAGAAGTATACTGCTCCTGAATATGCAGGCTCACCCAGTTATTATGGGATTAACCAATTGTCCATTATTAGAAAGCCATTTAAGCTGGCAGAGACAAATGTATTCTACAGACAAATTAGTTGCGCTGAAAGGTCTTTCTCCTGCCCTCAGTTATTGTTGTTTTTTAACATTTAATATGCATTAATCCAGAGCCTGGAAAAGTTCCTTTTTAGCCACGTGGGCTAGAGATTTTGTGAGAGTTGTAGTCTTTAAAAAGTCCTAAGGTTAAAAATGCATTCTGAGAAAATCTAGAAGGAAAGGTCCTGATGTCTTTTTCTTTCCCCTCCCCTCTTATACCTAAAAAGGATGCCACATTTAAGTTATCCAACATCTGCATCATGCAGTGTCCAGCATTAAACACATTTGTTGTTTTGTTGTGTGCTTTCAAGTCCTTTCAAACTTATGGTGACCCTAAGGTGAACCTATCATGAGGTTTTCTTGGAAAGTTTCTTCAGAGGGGATTTGCCATTGCCATCCTCTGAGGCTGAGAGACAGTGACTTGCCCAAGGTTTAACTGAAGGTCACCGTAAGTTGGAAATGACCTGAAGGCACACAACAACTCTACTGTTGTGTGCCTTCAGGTAATTTCTAATTTATGGATACCCTAAGGCAAAGTTGTCATGGGGTTTTCTTGGCAAGTTTTTTTGGAAAGGGTTTTCCATTGCCATCCTCTGAGGCTGAGAGAGTGTGACTTGCTCAAGGCCACCTAGTGGGTTTACATGAATGAGCAGAGATTCTGAACCTGGTCTCCAGAGTCATTGTCCAATGCTCAAACCACTATACCACACTGGATCACATTAAACACCTGATATCCCCATTTCTTTGCTCCTGACCCCTACATTTCTCTGCCAGGAGGCTGGCTATATGAATTTTCAGGAGCCAAGGCAGCAAGCCAGCAGATAATCAGAAATCTCTTTCTGTCCAAAAATGCAAACTAATCCAATGAAACCCAAGTTTCCCATATGCTATTTTCAGAGAGGTCTGCAAGTATCTGGAAATCAGTGCACTTCACTTTCTGTATATTCCCACCACAACTCAATGTAACCAACATTAAAAAAATACTGACTTTGATAGAATTGATTGTATAGTGTAAACATGCCCATGCACACATATGAAACCCCCAAATATCTGAGATCCTGAACATAAATTGAACATATCTGTCTCTCCCTCTCTAACACAGAGAAGTAAATAGGTTACCTATAAGCAAGCCTTGGAAGTCAATAAACCCCAGCTTTTTCACATAACCTTTGACATATTCCGGAACAGAAAAGAACAGTTTAAAGACATTTTCAAAGTCATTTCAACCCACCTGGCCTCCCTCTGCCAAATGCATCAAAATAGACCATTCATAGGCATTCCTTTACCTGAGATACGAACATCTTCCACCACATCGCTGCTTTGCTTAAACCTCTCAGCTACAAATCCAAAGCAGACATTCAGAGCCACAGCAAAGGTGAACCAGGATATTACCTGCAAATAAGACAAGAGAGAAAACTGTAGAAGTTAACCAAATTAATCCAAGCCATGAGTCAGGTTTGGTTTGGTTAGACTGAAGCAGAATAAAACCAGCTGTTTTCTGCCTTTCCTTGCAGCCTGGGCAACCACAGTCCAGGACACTGCAGCAACTTCAGAAAAGAATTTGGGAATAAAATGGCCTGATTTGCAAACTCTATTTTAAAAAAAGACATTTATTTTTATTTGCCTTCCCTCCACCCTTGTGGGAGACATTGTGGCTCCTCCTTAAAGAGAGAGAAAAAAGGTCAGCTCCTACCTGATGTAAATGGAAGGAGTTTTTCTTAGCCATGCTAAAGAGGATTCTTGAAAAGCCTCCACAGTGGCTTCGCTTTGGCTTTAAACTGAGTGCAGGGCTCTGTTTGCTCAGTCTATTAGCTACAACTAATCCCACCTGGTGAGGTTGACAGCCGCAATGTGATTTGTCCAGGGGGAGGTTTCATCATGTTCCACTCACAAATCGTAGCAGCTCTGGAGTGCCAGAAAAATGCAAGCATCATGCCTCTCCCCAGGTCCCTCCCCCATAACACACACACACACACGTTTTATGTGGTTTGCCTCTGGCAGCGCAGAGCTTTCTTCTCTTGCTGTCGCCAATAAGTCCATATTCATTTTGATTCCTCTCCCTGATGGGAGGATGGCTTGAGACTCCAGAGAAAAGAGAAACCCAATGTGTGTGCATCATTTCCAGCCTGGGATGTTGTTGGGTTTTTGTAATTACATTTAAGATTTAATTAAAGCAAAGAAGGAAATAACACCTCTTTGAGATTTCTTGTTTTAAAAGATGGCCATAATGGGTTGAGTCCAGACTTAAGCCATATATAGAGTTGCTGCACCAGCATGTTGTAGTAGTTTGAGCATTGGACTAAGACTCTGGAGACCAGGGTGTGAATTCTGGCTCAGCCATGGAAGTCTACTGGATGACCATGGGCAAGTCATACTCTGTCAGCCACAGAGGATGGCAATGGCAAATGACCTCGGAAGAAACTTGCCACAAAAACCCTGTAATAGTGTTGCCTTAGAGTCACCGTAAGTTGAAAATTACTTGAAGGCACACAACAACAACAACAACAACAACAACAACAACATAACAACAGAGTTGTCTCCCTCTCCCAAATGCAGAATTATTGTTGTGTGCCTTCATGTCATGAAATGCACTCATTGCATTCACTGTATGGAGGCTGGGAAAGGCAAAGAGCAGTCCTCTCAATGTCTGGTTGCAAGTCCCACCAGTCCTGGCTAATGTTGAGAAATGCTGGGAACTGCAAATCAAAATCATCTGGAAGGCCAATCCTGCATTAAGTGCCATAGGTTAGACGTAAGTCACACTTAGAATAAACTACTGAATCAAACTCAATTTATTTTAGTGGGTCTACTCTAAGAATGATTTACATCTGGATTCAACCTGATCAACTGTAATTTGTTCTTAGCATTCATACCCAAAGTGTATTTCGTCTCTAGCATCTATTATCAGAGACGATAATTCAGAGATGTAGACTTCAGAGACTCTGAGACCAAAGCCCTAAAGTACAACAGTGTGAACCAGTTCTCACTAATATTTGGCACTTATCATGCATGAGTACAAAACATCGATCAAAATTGCCATGGTATGGAGAATCATGCATTTTTTAAAAGGGGATCCCCATGTGACAGTTCAACCTTCCTCAGCCTGTTGCTTTCCAGATGTGTTCCTATCATTCCCACCCAGCTTGGTCAATGAATTACATTCCAACATATCTGGAGGTCATCAGGTTTAGGAAAACTGTCACATCTAAAACCAAAATAAAAATAAGTATTCAACAAATCACTATTACTGCCTTTGATGAACAGTCCTATTTACAAAAGTAGTTTATCATAGTGTGATAGAGTTCTGATTCAAACTGTCAGTTAATTTTATTTGCTCAAGGAAATTATTTACCAAGCAAGAACAACCCCACCTGATGAAAACAGCTTTCACTGAACTGTTTAGCAACAACCACATTTAAAGGGGCAGACTAATGATTGTCAAACCTCTTTTCTTTTTCAAAAGTTAACTTTTCTAGATCCATTCAAAATTATCACCTGTGTAGCTCAGGCTACAGACTCCACCACTATCAGTGCTACATAGTTTGGCACCAGATCTAGACCACTAAAATCAAAGAAAGCATTGATAACAAACTGCAAGAGGTCCAGAAATCAAGATCACACCATGCAGCTTCATTAACCAGCTGCTCTTGTCTGATAGCCCTTGTGATACAATTGAGTCATAGAGTTGAAAGACACCTTGGAGGTCATTCAAACTAATTCTCTCCTCAATGCAGGATTGCAACTAAAGCATGGGTGAGGAACCCAGTTGTATAACTAGTATATTTGACACCCCATGCAGATAATTTTTAAATACCCCTCTCCTCTCTTCAACAACCTTTTCAGGGGTCTGCTGGAGCTGCAGGCTGGGCAGAAAAGGGGGGCAAATCGCTTTCCTGCCTGGCCAACAGACCTGCCAGACTCAGAAGCCACCCACTGGTGAAAGTGGGCTGCTGCTTCCAACCCACAACCTTTCATGGACTGGCAGAGCTGCTGGCCTGGTGAGAAAGAGATGCAACTCACTTTCCTGCCTGGTCAGCACACTCACCAACCCAGAAGAAGCCTCTTCCCAGCAGCAGCCACTGGTGGGCAGTGGTTTCCCTGCACCTGGTGTCACCCAGTGCAGGGGGGCCAGGGAGCAGGGCTTCTGGGACTTCCCTCATGATGGAAGGAGCCCTGCACAGTGAGAGTCCCTGCACAGGGAGAAGAAGGAAAACTGTTTCTGGGTGACCTTTTTGATTGAGTGAGTTTTTAAAATAATTTAAACTTGGGAGAGCATGTTTGTTGCTGAGGGAGTGGGGCTTCTGCGAGTCACTTCTGTGAGTCACTGGGGGGCAGAGCTAGCAGCCTAGCTCGATATTAGGAAGAACTTCCTGACATTAAGAGCTGTTGAACAGTAGAATATAGAATATGCTGCCTTGGAGAGTGATGAGGTCTCCTTCTTTGGAGGTCTTTAAACAGGGGCTGGATGGCCACCTGGTTGGGGATGCTTTAATTGTGAGTTTCTGCATGGCAGGGGGTTTGACTGTATGGCCCTTATGGTCTCTTATAACTTATGATTCTATGAGCACACAAGCCTCCCTCGGTGCTGCCCCATCCTTCTCCTCATTAGTAAAAGTACAGGCTGGCATGGGAGGAGGGCCCAACTGAATATCACCCTCTTCTGGGGTGTCATCCAGTGTGGGCCACACCACCACACACACCCTTGTGACTCCATTGCTGGTGGGGTTGCAGCAGTCAGCAGTCCCGCCAGACCAGAAAGGAGCTACTGGGTGGCACCAGTACCCACCCCCATCAGCAGTCACAGCCAAGGGATGGCAAAGGCACCCTGACTGGTGGAGGGAGGCAGTCATGGGGGTCTTAGAATGGACAGCAGCAACAGCCCCACTGTGTGTTCAACCCCCTCTGAGGGGCCACCCAGTTCCATTCATATCCCGTGCACTCTTCTAATGATGCCCCCTCAAGAGGTTTGATCTGATTCTCTAGGGGTACTAACCTGGACTTCTTAGGTTCTCCAAGATGTCCACACTCATTTTTCTGTTATCCCACTCTTTTGGTAGCTTCCTGGTTTGCGTTCTGTTCATTTTCTCTCATTCCAAAAGGCTGAATTGCCTCTTCCAAAACTTGTTTACTAGCAGTAAGAACTTTTGAGACAAATATTTGAGAAAGTGCCTCTCCCAATATGTGGATGTCCAAGTATTAAGATCTGCAGTGACAATGGTGCATTTCCTCTGTGCCCCACAATTAATACACTGTGTGAGGACATGGGAGAGGGTCTTTTCAGCTCTGGCACCCCTGTTGTGGAATGCCTTCTTCCTAGAGTCCTGATTTACTTCAACACTGGTTTCATTTAGGCACTGAGTGAAAACCTAGCTGTTCACCAAAGGCTTTAGGTCTCACTGATTTATTTCAAATGCTAATGATCATGGGTTTTAACTCTTTTAATCTGACTTGTTAATTATGTTGAATACATTTAGTCTGAGAGCCAGTCTGGTATAGTGGTTTGAACACAGGAGACCAGGTTCAAATCCTCACTCAGCCATGGAAGACCTTGGGCAAGTCACATTCTCTCAGAGGAAGGAAAAGGCAAACTCCCTCTGAATAAATCTTGTCAAGAAAACTCCATGAAAACCCCTACCTTAGAATCGCCATAAGTCAGAAATGACTTGAAGGCATGCAGCAACAGAATTTAGACTTTATTTAAATTATTTTTATTGATTTAAACTGTGTCGGCATGTTTGTATTACCTTCAGTTGTATGTCAGCCCAAGATCTTTTCATATAGGGTGAGGAACGATGATGGTGGTAGTGATGATGCTAGTATTTTGCAATACCAGTAATAGCAATACAGTGGACCCTTAGTATCCACTGGGTTTTGGTTCCAGGACCCCCCCCCCATGGATACCAAAATCTATGGATGCTTAAATCCCATTAAATATAATGGCATAGTAAAATGATGTCTCTTATATAAAATAGCAAACTGAAGGTTGGCTTTTTTGATTTTTTAAAAAATATTTTCAAGCTGTGGATGATTGAATCCATGGATAAAGAATCTTTGTATAGTGAGTGTCAACTGTATTAACATGCTAAGACTCCCTTTCTGTTATCCACCACTGGAATATGGGCCTCCAAAAACTTCTGAAATTGAATTTGGTTCCTGAACTAAAAGAGGGTCTTCATCATTAAACTGTAGCATTTGTGCCATCGAAAGTGCAAATCTTGAACACCCTTTTGCAATTCATTACAACATGCATGTGGGGGGGGGGCAGGTTTACACCAGCACCAAACACCATGCACTGAGTTCTTCCAAATGGTATTCATAGAAGCTGCTCTTGTTTGACAGTCAAATGTATATATTTCAGCAGCTGATCTCTATCTTGTACACACACTCCTCACTGTGCAGCTGTGTCTTTCCCCTGCGGTTTACGTGGCAAAGCAATTACAATTCAGAAGAAGTTGAGGTTTCTCATTGAAATTACATGTTACATTCTACAAAGAGATGCCCAGTTTATTCAAAACCCAAGCCATATTTGTTTACACTGGATTGCATGACTTCAAGCACACATTGTTAAGCAGTGTGGGGGTTTGCAGAACTGCAGCACCCAGCAAAGCATAAACTGTTTTAACACAACACAGGCAAGCCGTTGTACCTCTTTCCCACTATGAGTGTCATGTGTTTACATTTACTATGGGACAGAAAAGCAGGAGAGAGGCATGTTAGAAGCCAACTGTACATTTGAGCTAATTTAAGTGTTAACATTTATTCTAAACAAAAAGGAAAGTTTTTAAAAAGTGCTTATTTGATGCCACATGTGGCTATACCCTTGAAGTTGAAATTCCAAAATCATTCTCTAAAATTTTTGTGGTAGATTGGGGAAGAGAAGGAACTAGGGAATGCATCAACGATAACCCAAGAAATTTGGTGTCTGCACCAATGGTGTAGTACAGGGATGCACAAAACATGGTCTGTGGACCACATGTGGCCCCAAGGTCCCCCAGGGGTCATATTCCCCCCCCCATAAATATTGTTTTGCCCAAAAATGTCCACTACAGGACAACGGGTGCATTTCCACTACATTTTGCAGCCTCCTGGACCAAATTAAGCCCCCCAAAGAGGACTTTTTGAAAACAAAAGCAAAGAGAAAATGACTTCTGCTCACCTTCTGTAGTTAAAAAGGCTTCCCCTTGACCTAGACCTATAATGGCCCCAGGAAGCCTCAAAACATGAAGAAAATGACTCCGTAACCCATAGAGGAAGTTTGATGGCAAAAAGCATTATTTATTGTTTGTGGCAGCAGGTGTGCTGAAGATGTACATCCCTCTAAAGTCTACAGGGGAGGCTAGTGTGGCCCCCTAGCCTTCCACATTTGCCAGCCCAAGTGTAGTGGAATCAAGACTCACATGGTCAAACTACACTTTAAAAAAAAAGACCAGGGATGATGGTAATGACATCTGATACCACCATCCCACTGACCACACCTTTAGATAGCACTTGGAAGGCATCTGGGTTTTTCCAGCAAACATAAGTATCCCAATGAACTATATCTTGCTATAATGCTTGGTTGATATGGATCAACATAGGTGCCAACTGTTTAGGACTCTCCTTCAGTTTTTGGCTTTCGAGACAGCCCTGATGAGCCCCTGAACTTTGAAATTTACCATCATATCATTGCTAGAGGTATGCTTCCTCAGATGAAACTAAAGAAATTTCTAATTCATGCTGCCCTTCAACGGTATGTCAAGAAAAAAAATCCCACTTGAATTTGACCATCTCATTCTGTCTAACACTAGGGCTGGCCTTAAAGTGATCCATCTGCTTTCATGTTTGTGACATTTTACATACTGAAAGCATTTGACATCCTTTCTAAATCACCTTCACAAGAACCCTGGGTTATAGAAACAAAGGCAGGGTATGGAGAGAAACAGTGAGAGGAAAGGTAGTTTGCTTGATGCCATAGGAAGAATTTGTAGCAACAGAAATATGAAGTAGGGACTTCCAAAACTGAGTTATTCCCCAAGCTCTTGTAATGTGAAAGCAACCAAAAAATAGGGGAAATTAATTCTGTTTGGCATGCTGACTCCAAGCTGCACCCTGGCAGAAAATGCTGTTTACTTTCAGATGGTCTGTTTATAGGAACTCTCCTGTTAAATAAAGGGCTTGTTTCAGGAAAAAGAGATGGTACTTCAGATACTTGATAGGGCCAGGCAAGCTCAGACTTCTCAGTAGATCCTGGGATAAGAACTTAAGAGTGTGTGCAGAACTACAACCTTAAAAGTTACAATCAGTTGGTATCAATCAATATTTATGGTACTCAGACCTCTTTGTAGATGGGATGGAGGAGGTGCCATTGCCAGGAGGCCTCAGACACAGAGAACCATGTCAACATTGGCAAGGAGTGCTATGATACATTTCAAGCAAGGTTACGCTCATTATGCATTTTCCCCTCCACTTGAGAAGAGAGTGATGTTGACCCAGGAAGATGTAAAAAAGCAGTGATGGGGAGGGATGCTCCTGTGAACTGTCGTGTATTGAGTTTACCCATCCATCTCAATGGCTCCCCAGGGTTTCAATTAGTCAGTGCAGGCATCTCTTCCAATTCTATCTAGAGATGCCAAGGATTGGACCTGGAACTTTCTGCATATAACTTACACACTCTTGACACTGAAATACAGTCCTTCTTCAAATGAGCATCCAAACAATAGCCTTCCTATGTATGTGTGCTTTCAAGTTGTCTGCCAATTTATGACAACTCCAAGAATTTCATCAGGTTTTCTTAGGCAAGGAATACTCAGAGGTGGAGTCGAAGGCTTTCCTGGATGGTATCTATAGTTTTTTGTGGGGTTTTTGGGCTATTCCTGATGTTTCGCCTGCACCTGTGGCTGGCATCTTCAGAGAATCTGAAGATGCTAGCCACAGATGCAGGCGAAATGTAAGGAATAAACTTTTTTAGAACATGGCCACATAGCCCAAAAAACCCACAAAAAAAAAAAAAACTCTCAGAGGTGGTTTTGTCACTTTTGTCCTGTCTCATCCATAGAATTTATTTGGGGGTTCAGAGGGTTTCTTTTGTGACCTGTAACCTCTTTTCCCATTCTTTCCTTTCTCTCCCCCATCCCCTGCACATCTTTTCTCATACACACAAATATTAATCTGCTCAAAATGAAATAACAGTCTAATGCCTTTGGATTGGCATTGTGAAGAGCTCTTCCTCTGGAAACATAATTGGACTTTTTAAAAAGCCTACAGGTGTGAAGTAGTGGTTTGAGTGTTGGGCTACGACTCTGGAGAACAGGGTTCAAATCCCCACTGAGCCATGAAACCCACTGGGTGACCTTGGGCAAATCACACTTGCTCAGCCTCAGAGGATGACAATGGTAAACCCCATCTGATGAAATCTGCTAAGAAACCCCCCCCCCGATAGGGTCGCCATAAATCAAAAATGACTTGAAGGCACACAACAACAAAAAGTGTGAGATGTTGTCTCAAAACATCCTTTCTATTCTACCTAATTTTACAGCATAAAAGAGGCTATGCATACCAACATTCTTAGCACAGTGTTGTCTTGTCCCTTAAATAAAGCTTTCAGAATATCCAAGTGGCTTCATTTTAAGATGCCTATGCAGGAAACAATCTAAGGCCTGTTACAGACTGCCAAAATAAAGCTGCTTTGGGTCTCTCTGGAGGTATGCTGCTTAAATGATGCATGCATCCTAAGAATCCGGAAGCTGCACCAAAGCTGCACTCCGGTGCTTAGGAATGGAGTGTGGCTTTGGCGCAACCTCTGGACTCTTAGGACCCATGCATAATTTAAACACCATACCTCCAAAGAGACCCCAAGCAGCTTTATTTTGGCAGTCTGTAATAGGCCTAATATTCTATATATTTAACCTGGCCACAGTACTTCCTGCACTGGTAACGTGCTGATTAGACTACTGCAGTGTGCTCTGCGTGCGGCTGACCTTGGTGATTGTTCTGAAATTTCAGTTAGTGCAAAACACAGCAGCTAAATTGCTGGCAGGAGCATCTTATTGAAACAACAGTTTAAAGAATTGAACAGGCTGGTAATAGTCTTTTGGACTCAAGATGCTGGTGATGACATTGAAAGCCTTGAGACCTCAACACTTGAAAAAAGGTCTTTCTCCAGATATCCGGTGATTTTATGACTAAGATCTGTTAAAGGTTCCTGTTCAGTTTCTCGTCAGTAAGAGAAATATTTTATTTATTTATTTTTCATTTTTATGCTGCCTTTCTCCCAGAATGGGGCTCAGTGCAGTTCACAAGATAAAAACACTTGTAATGTGAAAGCAACCAAAAAAAAGGGGGGGGGGGATTAAGCTTGTGAGAGGATGTCAGAGAGGATCATCTTTATTGTGACACCCCAATTGTGGAGTACTCTCAGCTTAGAGGGACAGTTGGCACCCACCAACAACATCTTAATTCAGGCATAAAAGTAAAAGATGGCTTTTCAAACTTTGGTGCCTTTAGGCAAATCTGCATGTATATACAAGGTAGACTATTTTAGCAGAAAAAATAATCTCCCGTATTGGCTTGGAAATATCCAAGGACACTTTTGTGGAACTCTGATCCCTATTCATCAACTATGGATCACCTTTTTGCATAAGATCCATAAGTGGCTTACTTAAAGCTGTGGAATAATAGACTAGGAACTATTATTGATTTTGTTATGGACAGGGAGACTGCACTACACTATGCTGTAAACTGGGATAGGTAGGTGGGAGAGTTGAAGGATAACCACAGTGGCCTTTAAAA
>NC_056525.1:232627447-232670374 GCF_019175285.1 Sceloporus undulatus
TATATATATATATATATATATATATATATATATATATATATATATATATGTCTGCATGTATACATAGTTTTAAACTTTTTAAACTTAAATTAAAATAAAATTTATTGATAATTCTTTTTTTCAGAAAAAAGAAAAAACAAACAACAAATGCAGTACAGCACAAAACACAGAGGGAAAAACAAATAGAATAAAAATAAATCATAAACCATAAATTATAATAAAAAATATATAATGTTGGAGGTTTTCAAAAACAGACATTAGATGGACATCTATCAGGTATGTTTTAGCTATGGTATCCTGCATTGGCAGACAACTGGATTAGATTATCCTTGGGGTTTCTTCCAACCGTGCAGTTCTCTTTTTCTATTATCTTCTGTCCTCTTCTGAATCTATTCCAATTTGTCCAATTGTCTTAAACCAGAGGTAGGCAACCTTTTTGAGGCGGGGCCGGGGGGGCTGTCCCGCAGGGGACGGGGGGGGGGGGGGGAGCCAAAAAAATAAATAATTAAATAATATAGGACAACATTTTCAAATGGAGGACACATTTTTAAATGGAGGACATGCAAAAAAAATTGATGATTTTTTAACAAATGTTAATATAAATGCATGTTTCTTAGGCATGATCAAAATGGAGGACATTTGGGCATTATTCCTAGACAGATGGCAGAAATGGACTTCCCTTTCTGGCCACCCCCCCCCATTCCAAACAGCACATTTGGGCATTGAACATGGCTTTACTTAAGATGGCCTCTTGCATATTTCAGAGGCTTATTGCATAACCAAACTCTTTGGGTTTCACACTGAACATGGGTTCACATGGCTATGCATATTGAACATGTCAAGGTGGTTTCACAGTTCTTGCACCAAGTGTACTTCTCAGAAGTGTGTACTTGGTCAAGGGACTTTGGTTTTTCTTCACTGCACATGAGTTTGTAAAAATCACAGCAATTTACATTGCCCTTGCCTCAGAGGCTTTCTGATATCAATATCACTATTAAAGAACCAAAAAAACACAGAAAAGGCACTTTGGAAAGTCACACTCTCTTGGCTTCAGAAATAGTGCCTGCATGCCTCTCAAGCTGACTCTCATCATCATCATCACACTATCACTGTCAAAACAAGGGAGACTTGTTAGCATTAAAAGCACCCAAAACACACTTTGGAAGGTGACAATCTCTCGGCTTCTGAAACAGTGCCTGCATGCCTCTCAAGCTGACTCATATCATCATCATCATCATCATCATCATCATCATCATCATCACACTATCACTGTCAAAACAAGGGAGACTTGTTAGCATTAAAAGCACCCAAAATAAAATTTAAAAAAAATTTGAGGCCTCTGGCCACTCACCACCTCTTCCTTCCTCCTCTTCCTCCTCCTTCTTCTGCTCCCCCTCCTCCTCCTCCTCCTCCTGCTCCCCCCTCCTCCTCTTCCTCCTCCTCCTTCTGCTCCTTCTGCTCCCCCCTCCTCTTCCTCCTCCCCCCTCCTCCATGCACCGCGCGGCCTGGGGACGGGGCGGAGGAGGCAGAGGAGAAGGAGGTGGGCGGCGCGGGCCCAGGCGGGGAGGGGAGGCGCGGGCCCACGTGGGGAGGCGGGGAGGGCAGCGCGGGGCTTCCCCCTTTGCCTCCTCTGCCCCAGGCCACGCGGCCCTCCTCTTCCTCCTCCGCTCGGCCCAGGTGGAAGAGGAAGTGGCAGCAGCAGCAGTGGCAGCAGGACCGGGCTGGGGTCGGTCCTGCCGCCTCTGTGGGCTGCATCCGGCCCACGGGCCGGGGGTTGCCGACCCCTGTCTTAAACTGTACATTGTGCTCTCCCTCTTTAAATGAATGGCACTTTAATTAATGTATTGAATTTGGGTTTAATTGTATTCTTAATATTTTGCTCTTTGGATCAAAAATTAAAGGAAATTATGGGCCAATAATTGAATTTATTTTTAGGCCCTCTCCTTCTGAGTTTCCAGAGACTCAACAATGCTATTAAGACATTTCAGAGAAAAAAAGCATTGATTTGTAATTACTAGTACTGAATTATTTTATTCTTATAAACACAAATGGAATCAAAATTTGGGCTACTGCCACACTGCAGCATTAATGCAATTTGACACTGCTTTAACTGTCATGGCTCCATCCTACAGAATCCTGGGATTTATAATTTGATGGGTCAACAGCGCTCTCGTACAAAGAAGGCTAAATAGCTCACAAAACTACAAATCCCAGAATTCCATTGCTTTGAGGCATGGCAGTTAAAGCATTGTCAAACTGCATTAATTCTGTAGCATAGATGCAGACTATTAGTGTCCTTTGGAATCCCAAAATCATCTGAATAGCCAAAGAAAACCAACAAGTGAATGAATCAGCCTGAATTGGGCTGGATGGCCAATAGGTTTCTCTTCTGGTTTTAGTCTAGATTTTAAAGATGTCATCTGTAACAATGAGAGCTAGCAATATAAAACACGTGCATAGGGTTAATTTTGAGTGCTAAGTATCATTCCTCACCAATTCTTCCAGAAATTTTAAGCCTTTACACTATTTAACTCCATCCCATAAAGACTCAGCACCTTGGAGAGTTCCTTATATAAATTAAAACCAGGAGTGGATGCAATGGCCTCAGTGACATGGAAGCCACCGGCTGCCAATGGTTTTCACCATGCACCATTATTCCTACTGTGATGGGCGGGTTTCATCTTCTCCAAAACATCCACTAAAATGTATCACAATAAAGAATCCTGTGAAGACAGCATAATCCCCAATATTTCTTACAGTATTTATGATTTGGGACTATAGACTGAGAGACCTGGGACCTGACAGTGAAATCATTTTCAGCTGCCAGTTATATTCCTGGAACTTGGACTACTTTTTAGACCAGAACTGGAAAATACATGCACAGATAACTTCATTTGCTACTGTGAGAGAGGTTGTTGTCAATGAAGAAATGGAAACACAGAGGAAACTTATTCAATAGTAGTATCTTCAACTCCTAAAAACAGGTATATGCATAGCTATGTTGTCCATATTGCAAAGTACAATAACATCCAAAATCCACTGAACAGTGATACCTTTATGGGGATAACCAAAACACATGTCACAAGCTTTTGAAGTTGCTAATGGAATTTAAATTTCCTGGACCTTAAATTCATTTGTACCTTAAAATCCCAGTACCACATGGCTAGCAACAAGAAGCTCGTACAGTATAGATATCCCTCCTTACCATCTCAATTCAGATCATCACCAACAAAATGTATGCCTCTGACTAATATTGTCAAAAAATATTTTCTCCTGTATGAATTTTAACACTTTCGCCTGATGAAGAAGCCCATGGAACTCAAAAAGCTTGCAACATGCAATTTGTGTGTTTTGGTTGACCCAATAAAGGTATGTGGATTTGCCATGTTACTGTACTTATCTAACTAAGCCTAACACCCAAATCTTACAATTAGAATGTGGAAATGGCAACTGGGGTTAAACTAAATGTGTAATAATTGGAATTTTGGTCTCGACACTCTTCCCATTTATTGTCATGTTCCTTGTCAATGTACAACATGATTAGAGACTGGTTAGGTTACTTTCTTTGGATTACGTCTCTCAGAACTAGCCAGGCTCTGGAGCTGGGGGATTTGGGGCATTGCCATCCAAAATCAGCAATATGTTCAGCCACTGGTCAAGATCATATTCAAAGGGAGAAGAAATTCTTGCCATCTCCAAATGTAGCAGCTACAGTCCTATGCTTTCTTGAAAGCCCATGGGGATAGACACAGATAGGATAGAATTTCTCTCCTGAAAGATGCTGAATAGAATTATTTGTTCCTTGGTATTCCCCAATGAATATTTGGCAGAAGACATCCCAGCAATACAGAAGGAATTCATTAAACATGAGCCCAATGAGTGTTTATCCTTATGTAAGCAGAATTTTACTGCAAAGAACTATGTTATTAATGAAACAGTCCTTTACTGGAAAAAGGAAAACAGATTTCCACCCAGAAAAGCATTCATTCAAATCCAAAAAAATCATTTCTGATTTGTTATAATTTGCTGTCATATTCCACAGTGGAGGAATGAACCTATTATCTTGAAAGAAGAAGTTCTTCTTTCATTGACTCTTCTGTTTTTTACATGTGCATCTGACTCACATAGCATACTATTTTGTCACCTTCAGTCCTTCCATATTCCCCAGATTCACTTACTTCTGGCCAAAACAGGATGAATTGCCTCTTCTGGAAGACACTAAGAATGGCAATTCAACCAATAGTTTTCAGGGAACCCTTTCACTGTTTAACATTAAAACTCCTGATTTTTAAAAGACCAGAAACTGACTTCATGACAGTTCCTGTTTTGTTTTTGTTGTGGTCCTCATTCACCATAGTTGTCCATTCCTGCTCTAGCTGCTGGACCCTGAAAGTCTCATGAACAGAATATTGAAAGGCAACATAAGAGTACTCTCTCAACACTTAAGAAAGAAATTATGATTTCCTGATTGCTCCAGAGAACAAGAGTAGATCTAAGAGGCTAAATGAAGGTAGATTTGGGTTGAACATTTAGAGGCAATGTCAACGGAATCAGTTATTGAGAAATGGGTTTTGCCATCATGGAGCAGAAGTGTCTTGAAGGACACACCATGGTATGCTAGCTTTAGATTTTCTGCACTGATCAGGACGTTGGACTATAAGACCTCCATCAACTCCTATGTTTCCATGAACTGAACAAGAAACCCTAAACTCTACCAGCCCTATCCCAAAATGCAAGCCACTGGAATGGCCACTAGGTGACACTTTCAGATGGAACCCTCTTCTACTTTCCTGGCCAAAAAAAAAAACCATTGCAAGCTAGCCAGCTGTTCTTGCAGAAATATTTGTTCTGAACAGCAGCGTTGCTGATGTTTCAAACATTGTGCTTATTCAGTTTAGATCAAACTATTACATGAAACAGAGAACACTAAAACAATGTCTCTGGTTTTTGTTGCCCCTTTGGACACAAGTAGGATGATCTTTAAAAGGTGGTATAAGCCAGTTTGTTTAACCCAAAACACAGTTATAATTTTGTTCCTGACTTTATCTTGAAAGGGGATGTTGCATCACAGGAACCAGGAGTGAGCGAGGTTTGAAGGAGATATTAATGTAAGTATATATTTGGATTTTCAACATCTGCAATCTGAATGTTAGGGTTTTTGGTTTGTTTGTTTTTTGTTTTGGCTCAGATGTTGTGAAAATATCAGGGCTTAGTTAGAGGCAGGAATCCACCTCAGTGTCTGTTTCAAATGCTGTACTAGAAGTTACCACCATCATAATTTAAGCACGTAGTCCAGGAGAGAGTGTGGTACTGTTGTTTTGGCCTACATTCTCAATCAATCCTATACAGTATAAACAATGCTAAGGAATTCTGGGAGCTGTAGTCCACCCCAATCTAGTCCATCATCATTCTTAACAATGTCTATTCAGATCAAGGGCCTACAACACAGAGCCACCCAATGTGTAGAATATTCCTCCATCTTATTTTCAACATGAGCCGATTATTTTTTATTGTTAGACAAATGCTGAAAAGTTGCCTATTTTTGTAAGCATTCTCTGTGCAATCAGCTGCTTCAAAGGCAATGTAAATAGTGTATTTTAATATTGGTTCTCATATATTTCACAACCCCTGTACAAAGCTTTGAAATCTTATAAATATTTGTAAAAGTAAACAAGTAAAGCATGGAAGGCCCAGGCTAACCTCATAGAATCATAGAATCGGAAGAGACCACAAGGGCCATCCAGTCCAACCCCCCTGCCATGCAGGAAATCACAATCAAAGCATCCCCGACAGATGGCCATCCAGCCTCTGCTTAAAGACCTCCAAAGAAGGGGTTGTCTAACTGACAGTATATAAGGTAGTTAAATGCACCAAGAGCGAACCTATTTTCTAATTAGGTTGCTGAAATATCTGGCAAAAACAGTATTATTCAGATAAAAGAGCAAGGTCTCATCAGGTTTACCAGTACCCCAAAGTTTAAAGACTGGGCATATTCAGTGGCCAAATGCTCAGGATGGGAGAACCAGTGCTGAAAAGGAAGGAAAGGGCACAATCCACTGACACACTCAACAGGAAGATTCCATACTGAAAAACTGTGTTGCAGATCCCACTTGTTATTACTGCATTTTAACATTAAAGAAGCAAACAGTCCAACTGAAACAACTCTGTGTATTCTCTCCAAGTTATTTTAGCCCTCTTCCCCAAGAAATTTGGAAGTACAGTATTTAGAAGGTGAGAGTTTAATACCCATCCTTCTTGAAGCACTGCAGCTTAACTATGAAAATTCTGCTTTGTTTAAAGGAGTCAAATCATCCTTCCCAAAAACCATACAATAAAAGATATGTGTACAAAATTTACATAAAGGAGTTGGGATCTTGCCCTTCTCAGTATGCTCAGGCAAAAGCAAAATGCTGCAGTCTCTCCTAGCTTGTTTGTTACTCTTCATTCATAAATTTTGCTATCTTGACGATACTCTGTTATTACTTGGCCACATGTGTCCCAATTTTTATCTGTAAAATGTTGAAGTGGATGGAGTAAATTTGGTGTGTGTGTGTGTCTGTGTGTTGCTATTCTTTCCCTAAAGCATAGACAAAGGCTCCTCAGTGATTTGAATAAACAAACCACTTGGATCAAGCTAAGATTCAGATGTTTGCTGTTTCACATGGACTTAGAGTCCAGAGAGACAGGCACAGTGTACTCTTGGGGCCCACTTACTGTAACATTTCTGGCGATGAGCCTAACCAGTTTTCTCCAGTTGAACTTGCTGACCGTGGATTCCCCTCACAGCCCTACTGCTGCTGTTGCATAACTGTGGACATAAAACTCCCATTTCCCCCTGTAATTTCTGCAACATGTGATGAAAGGTTATACATGCCTCCTTCAGAAGACACGCTTACCAGTGGAACACGACAAAGAGATTTCAGTTCCAAAGAATTCCACAACCACTACAAACCTCACTTAATGAAGGAGTGAAATCTGTAATTTTGACCCAATTCTTGCCGCAATAAGAAACCAAAAAGAAAAAGAAAGAAAGCTGAAGCTTGACCTCTTTGGTTTTTCTTTAACAGTTACATAAAAGAAGCCTGCAGAAAGATCTTGCATTAGTTTCAGAAGAAACTGGAAGCAACTCTTGGAGAAATTAAAACCATTTCAAACACTTTCAGGCAAGATTGCTTGCAATAAACCAGATGAGCACCATATGCTTATTTAAAAACATTTAATTTTTAAAATAATTTTTATTGAAGTTTATTACATCCATACATTAAAAGAAAGCCATTTCGATTATTGTATACATATACACTTGTTCTTGCTTTTAACAGCTAAAAGAAGTTATTTTATAATATTTGACTTCCAATCAGTTCTACTTGTATTAAGAGTGAATAAAAGCAATTTCAACAATTCCCTTTTAGTGTATATCATTTTTCAACTTTAGCAATTAAAATCTTATTGATTGCTATTTATATAAAATCATTTAAGCCAGTGTTTCCCAAACTTTGGTCCTTCATGTGTTTTGGACTTTAATTCCTAGAATCCCTAGCCAATTTGGCCAAAAATTGGGAGCTGACATCCAAGACACCTGGAGGACCAAAGTTTGGGAACCACCAATCAAAACCTTTAATGCAGATTTTAGAAACCCAATTCCATGAGCCATAAATAAGTGGCCATGCTAATTCAAGATTCTAGGAGTTGTGGTCCCCAAACAGTAACTCTTCCAAATTCTGTTCCTTTCAGCACTAGGCAAAGACCTGTCTGTACATGGAAGTCTTGTAAGTAACTTATCTAGTCTCTGCCTTTCTGTTTTCAAATCTGTAGGCAGGGTTCTCTTGGTGCTTTGTTCTAAATCAGTATAGGCAGCAGCATCAGGAGAAAAGAGGCCATAGATGTGAGGGCTGTTAAAGAAGGCATCTCCATCACCAACAGGAGGAGAAGGAAGCCCAATGTGAGCAGCCTATTTTTCCAGGCCATTATGCTAACTTGTACTATCTGGGGTTCTTTCACACTACACAATTACAGCACTATGATCTACTTTAATGACCATGGCAACATTATCTAAAATTATATAAAATTCTGGGGTTTACATTTTATGGTGGGAGACTTAGAATTTGCAGCCAGCGAGCACTAATGTTTCATCAAATTGCTAACCCTAATTTCATAGGATACATAGGCAGTTTAAAGTGGAATTAAAGCACTAAACGTGTGTAGTGTGAAGAGCCCCAGCCTTCCAGCAAGTCTGTTTTAACTTTGGAGTGTTGGATTTTGTTGCTTTTCACTCCACAATTTTATGGTATATCCCGTATTTAAATTGTTTTTATGTTTTCATTATTGTAACTGTCCCAGAAAACGTTATTATGGGGTGGCAGAAATGTACTGTCACATTTCACACATGAAAACTAGGACACATGTGGCTAAGCAACATCCGAGGGTGGTCAGTATGGCAAAACAGACTAATGAGAAAGAACACATAAGCTAAGCAAGGCAAAGCTGCATCAGTAGCAGTTTGCTGTTCCCTGAGCCTAATGGAAAGGGTCAAATTCTGGCTCTTCTTCACTTCTCGCCCCTGCTCAGTTAACTAAGGAATTTATTGCTTGCTTAAAAAATCAGACTTACCCCATCCGTTTTCAAGTCTATTACAGGATAAAGTCGGATATTACTGCAGGGAAAATGCCTCTGATGCCACCACCCGACTGCATCCTGCCTAAAACCCCACTAGAAGTTGCGCTCAGCTGGCCAATTTGCAAAGAAGCTCCTGAGCATGGCTTCTAGGGGGGTTTAGGTGGGTTGACGCTCGGCGGCAGCATCGGCAGCATTTTCCCAGCAATAATACCTGACTTTATCCCATAATAGACTGGAAAACCGAAGGGGTAAATCAGATTTTTTTTAAGCATACAATAAACTCCTAGGTGCAAACTACTTTTGCACTTTGAAATCAGTTTGCAGTAATTAAAGTAAACTGAGGACAAAGGGGGAATTTGGGAGGAGGGGAGAGAAACCAGGACACTGTAAAAGCAGCCGGAAAAGTAGGACGACAGAGGATTAATTGGGACTGTCTCAGGCCCCATTCCTATAATGTGGCCTATAATGTGGATCAGGATGCAAATCATGGGTGCATCGTTTCCATTGGAGTGTGCATTCGACCCGCATTGCTCCAATATCGTTTCCATTGAGATTTGAATCTGAATCGAATTATCCTGAAAAATCCGAATTTTAGGTCAATAAACTGGTTTTAAAAAAATAGTGGTTTTTAAGCAATTTTCCTGTGCCTCTGGAGTCTGATTTGAGGCAAATGAACAAAAGGGTGTCTGATTCGGGAACCTGGGGATGGGAGGAGCAGCGCTTAAGGGGCTGGCCTGGGGGTGTCACCCTCTTTGTTCTCTTTCTGCATCGCCAGCACCATTTTCTTCCATTCGCATAGCCTTTCCCCCGGTGGAGTGGGAAGCAGGGTAAGGCGATCGGGCTACATTGAGCTCCAAATGCAGTAAACACATTACTCCCCCTGCAACCTCCCCTCTGCTCCACATTCATAGACCGATGTGTGAGGAGAGCCATTGAGCACCATTTTAAACTATTTTTTTCTTTTTTCACCTCTGCCTGAGCGCCTGAGCAGCAGATGGGCTTTGCAGTACATGCCTGCTTGATCGCCCCCCCCCCGACAGCCCAGGGAACAATGGGGGAGGCAAAGGGATTGGGGGAATGGAGGCTTATTCTCTCTTTCCCAGAGGAACTATGGGAAGACACAGGAGAGCCTGGATGCATGGGATTTGAGGGGGGGATAGAGCCTTCTCTTCTCTCTTTCCCAAAGGGAATCTGGGGAGACACAGGAGAGCCTGGACGCCCAGGGATCTGAGTGGGAGATAGACCTCTTCTCTCTTTCCCAAAGGGAATCTGGGGAATGTAAAGTCGAAGGCTTTCATGGCCAGCATCCATAGTTTTTTGTGGGTTTTTTGGGCTATGTGACCATGTTCCAGAAAAGTTTCTTCCTGATGTTTCGCCAGCATCTGTGGCTGGCATCTTCAAGATGCCACATAGCCCGAAAAACCCACAAAAAAACTATAGGAATCTGGGGAGACACAGGAGAGTCTTTGCAGCCGATTTTCATTGGCTGCCCAAAACAACAACAACAACAAACAAACAGAAATGGAAATGGGGAGCAAAATAAACAGTGTCAAAGTGTGTCGAATCAGGTGACGTCTGAAGCCTATGCGCTTGATTGACAGCTTGCAGACACGAATGGGGAGCAAATTAATCCGCTTTAAAATACAGCGATTTAAAATAAATGGGAACAAAAACAGGGTCTAAATAAATCGAGGTAATTTGTCCCTTTTCATAATGGAAATGATGGAAAAAATTCAAATTAGACTTATGTTGACCTGTATCATTTTGGTGCGAGTTATATAAATAGTCTCCCTAGCTTCATGCAGTCAGCAAAGGGGAAAACAATTCCAAGTTAAACCACACCTGAGCTTGCTACTCTGTGTGTGTGTGTGTGATTATAATTTTTGTATATGTTTTTGTGTGATTGCTCTGAAGGTTAGAGGAGGGAAATGCTAGAGAAAACAAAAGGGGAAAGACAGACATCTTGTTTTTTAGAACAGTACTTTCTGGTTTTTCATGGAAAGAGAAACACAAACTTAAGAACAACAGATCACATTTTGCTTGGTTACTGTGTTTTGGAGAGAGACTTTTATCAGAGAATCTACAACATTATATTTCAAACCTTGAAAAAGAGCTATAGTAACTAATACATGGAAGTTACAGAAATGTGTTTATCACAGCAGTTCCCTTAGAGTTTACACAGCAGGGTCACCAAGCTTAAAAATTATAGCTGCAAACTGTAAAGACATTGAACATCATGTGTTCATCAATATTCTTTTCCCAAACAAAAATAACTTTAAGGATAGTGACGGTAAATTATATTCCTAATTTGAGAGTTGTACTGTTTAACCATTTAAAGAGTTGATTTTAAAAATTATTGCTAATGTGTTGGAGGGAGGGAGAGTGGGAAGGTTTAAGAAGAATTGTTGATCTTAAAAGGACAAACATAACAAAATCCCAAAACAACTGCAGAACAGTTATCTGGATTGTTTTCAGAATGCTGGGATGGAAGCAATCTTTTAAAAACATATAATAGTGTCATTGCACCATATCCCAATTTCAGGCCTACTAAAGGTAGTGGAAGGAATGTAAACTTAAAATGAAGCCCCAAAGATTATGTAAACACAATACAAAAGAACAACTAAATACTAGGCACTCATTTGGAAATTGTTAAAGTTAAGGAGTTGTACCATGTTTCTGTTGCACAATTTCACAAATTAACAACAAAGACACTTAAAGATTTAGTTCACTTTTCCTGGAGAAAATTCTAAAAGTATTTCACCAGAATCTGATCCAGACTTCCACTGATAAAACATAGAATGCTAGAGATGGAAGAGGCCACAAGGGCCATCCAGTCCAACTCCCTGCCATGCAAGAAGATACAATTAAAGCATTCTGGACAGATGGCCATCCTGCCTCTGTTTCAAGACCTCCAAAGAAGGAGACTCCATCACTCTCCAAGGCATTGTGTTTCACTGTCAAACAGCTCTTACCATCAGGAAGTTCTTCCTAACGTTTAGGTTGAAGTAGCTTGAATCCATTTCTCCATGTCCTAGTTTCTGGAACTGCAGAAAACAAGCTTGCCCCATCCTCAATATGACATTCCTTCAAATATTTAAACATGGCTAACATATCACTTAACCTTCTCTTCTCCAGGTTAAGCATACCTAAATCTCCATACCCAGAACTGGACACAAATTCCAGGTTAGGTCTGGCCAAATTAGAATAGAGTGGTATTGTTACTTCCCTAGATCTATACACTAGCCTAGAATTGCATTGGCTCTCTTAGCTGCTGTGTCACATTGCTGACTCATGTTCAGCCTGTGGTCTGCTAAGACTCCTAGATCCTGTTTGCATGTACAGCCTTCAAGCCAGGTGTCCCCCATCCTATATCTGTGCATTTCATTTTCACTAACCCTGTGTAGTATCGTACATTTCTCCCTGTTCAAATTCATTTTATTAGTTTTGTCCCAGCTTTCTAATTTATTAAGGTCATTGCGAAACTACAGTATTAGCTACCTCTTTTAATTTAATGTCATCTGCAAATTTGATAAGTATGCCCTCTATTCAATCATCCAAGTCATTGATAAAGATGTTGAATAGCTCTGGGCCCAGAACAGAACCCTGTGGCAACCTGCTAGTCACTTCTCTCCAGGCCGAGGAGAAGCCATTGTTAAATACCCTTTGGATTTGGTGAGTCAGCCAATTACAAATTCACCTAACAGTCTTATAGCCTAGCCAACATTTTATTAACTTTTTTGCAAGGATATCATATGGGGGGTGCTTGTCAAAGGCTTTACTGAAATTAAGATGCCACATCTACATCATTCCCTTCATCTACCAAGTTTGACTCTATCAAAAAAAGAGATTAGATTTGTCTGGCATGACTTGTTTTTGAGAAACTCATGCTGACTTTTAGTGGTCACAGAATTCCTTTCTAAGGGCTTATATATTCTTCGTTTAATGAGCTGCTCTAGAATCTTTCCTGGTATTGATGTTAAGCTAACCAGGCAATAATTATTTCGGTCCTCTTTTTTTCCTTTTTGAAGATGAACATTTGTCCTCCTCCAGTCTGCTGGGACCTCCAGGAATTCTCAAAGATTATTGACAGTGGTTCTGAGATTACTTCTGCCTGTTCTTTTAATACCTTTGGATATAATTCATCTGGTCATGGAGATTTGAATTTGCTTAGAGTAGCCAAGTATTCCTGTACTGACTCTACCTATTCTATGCTGTATGTTACTACATGTTAATATTTCTGTATCTGATGTCTGTAGAGATATGTATAACTTCCTCATCCTTCACACCAGCCACATCAAAAGGGTATCCCAGCCAGCTCACAAGCCCATCATAAAACAACATCTGGAGTAGCAATAACACAGCTCTTGTATCAAGGTGTGGCTAGGTCTCCTGCCAACACTCCAGTCAAAGTATTCTCACAGTTACAAAAATAAATGGGAACTTTGACAGTGGTAGTCTCTGATCCAAGGGCACCATGTACAAGCCAGGAAGAAGAAGGAAATTAATAAATGCTTTCTTTCTGAAAAAGATTGTGGATTCACTGCCTCAGAATTTCAGGTATGGATGGGAGGAATCTTACAGTTTATCTGCTTGTAACAGTAGCGTGATTATCATTGCGTGATTATCATTTGCTGTTTGATGTTCTTTTTTGTTGCCTGATTTATTGAACCATTTCCTGTATTGCTATATATTTTATATGTATTATCCTATTATTTCTTAGATTGTACGCCATAGGCAGGTTTACTCTTTTATATTTATTGTTTTTATGTCCAGTGCTGTGCAAATCTACAGCACTATATTAATAATAATAATAATAATAATAATAATAATAATAAAATAGCATCACCGGAAAAGTGCAGGGGGTCCAGGATGTACCAGGTGTCGCCCCAGAAGAGAGCGTGACACTCCAGAAGAGGGGGTGACACCCGGTTGGCCCCCCACAGGGCATTCCTGGGGCCTTGGGTGTTGTGTGCAGGCAGCCGTGAGGCCTTGGGCACTCTGTCCGGGCCACTGTGAGGACTCCTACAATCTTGACAAATTTGTCAAAGGGGAATACCTTTACATAAACCTTTACTATGTATAAGTCTTTATCCACTGACTGCAGTATGTGCATATATTTTCAACTGTACGCATCTATATTTCATTTACTTAAAAAAGTGCATGAATCCATGTAGTCCAACATTTCACAGATAAAAATGTGGACATGTGTGATGTGTGGCTAAGTTACTTGGACAATGATGAAGGGTTTTCAGAAGAAAAAAAGGGGGAGGAGAGATAAACAGGCAAGTATTCCAGAGAAGATGGGGAATGTCTGCAATCACTCTATATCATACAGTAGACAGTACCTCCTTCCTTGCCACAGCCAATTTGCCCCCCCCCCCATTCTCTTTCCCCCCACCCACCTCTCTCCATGAGTCCCATCAGTGCAGTGTGATGACACTAAATTCAAGAGCTATATTCTCGGTCATCCCTTGTGATAGGATATTCTCTATATGGTGCTTCATTTTCTCCCATAGATTTTCAATAATTAGACTCACAAAGACAGTTCATCTCTGAGTTTCAGAAGTGGTGGTGGGACCTTGTAAGAAACCTTAGACATTTTTAAAGCCCTCTGGACATAAATTTTAGCTCTGAAAAGAGGACATGTCCAGGAAAAGGAAAATGTACGACAACCCTAATGTAGCCTATCCAATTAATGTCCAGAAAGCCACCAATGGTATTCAAGCTCTTGCCATGCAATAGCAAAGGAAACACTACAGAAATGGTCAATTTAATCCAGTCCTCCTATTAGCACTATTGGGTAGCACCTAAAGACACATGCCTCTGTGCAGGATCAGTACTAGCAAGCATGCAGCAGAAAATGAATCAGAACGAGAGTTCTACTTGAACTTCTTCATGGTATTAACAGCGGCATTATTTCCTCAAGTCAGGGGAGTTGGTCTGGAGCACGCAAAACGACGGAAAAACTTACTGACATCACTCCCTCTCAGTAACTCATTCAGCAAGCACCCGATCACATGGACTTGCAGCTGCTCTCCACAATGAACTAAAGTCTTGATGTTTTTCTCTTTTCCCCTCTGGCAACTAGGCAGCACTAAAAGGTTATGAAGTGCTACACAATCCCACACCTTCCCAAGTTGCACAGATGAAAATGGTGACATAATAATAATAATATTTTTATTTATATACCGCTTTTCCAACAGATCAAAGCGGTTTACAAAGATGCATAAACAATGACATAATTACATTAGCAAATATACAACTAAAATTCAACCCCTTACCTTAACTACAGCTAAATTAATCAAAATACAATTAAATTAAGAATATTAAAGTCTATTAATATGTACTCTCAACTCAGTATCAAATATACAAATACAATAACAGCAGCAAAAACTCATTACAATACAATAAAATATAAAATAGATAATATTTAATAGTATTGCCTTAATTGTTATCAAATACTATCAGACAATACTATCAGATTCTAACAACCACATAGGTGGCCAAGCGACACCAGAGTGGGCCTAAGATGAGGAAGAATCATTTCTAGGAACTGAGGATGAGAATTACACACTCACTATAATTGGTGACACTCTATAGTCATTGTTAAGGTTCACAGAAGGCAGGCTTGGCTTTGCATCATCCAGTTGTGAGACTCTGCCTTAGGCAAATTGGTTTAGTTATCGGGAGGTTATTGGAGGACAGCTTTCAGTCAGTAGCCCTGTTTTTAGAACTACGTCCACAAGTTTCAGCACTTTATTATTAAAGCTCATGTATCTGCACATGACACAATGGTTAGGTAGATTATGAAACACTTCACCGCCAACTCCTCTGCATACATGTGGGTATGCCTATGCACACAATTGTGATATCACCCATTTAATTGCTAGCTTTTTTCATCTTTCATGATTGAATTAGCCAATGAGGTCATGCACAGCTGTGCAGCAGGCTCAAAAAAATGACAACTCAGCTCCATTTCACCAATGTAATGTGGAATTATAGAGGTCAAACTGCCACAGTTCGATGTGGTTTTTGGTTATTTAGGAGGAGGAGGCCACAACACTAGATAATTCGTTTGCTCCTACAAAGTTTTCTCTGTTTAAAAACATACAACTATTGAGGATACATTAAATATTCTGCCTTGTTTCTCTTAATCAAGTCAGAATAGTCTTTATTTTAAAATTAATAGCTACTTCAGGTGATTGAAAACTTACTGAATATTTTTTGAAGTCTCTCAATTGTTCTTGTGACCAAATCATCACAGATCCCTCTCCTGATCTTTATTTTTATGTGCTATAGTTACTGGCGTGGTGTTGTGACTACGACTCTGGAGGCCAGGGTTCAGTTTCCTGCTCGGCCATGGAAACCCACTGGGTGACCTAGGGCAAGCCACATGCTTTCAGCCTCAGAGGATGGCAGTGGCACAGACAAACCTCCTATGAAAAAAATCTTGCCAAGAAAACCCCATGATATGTTCACCTTAGGCTTGCCATATGTCAGAAATGACATGATGGCACACAACACACACATACAAACACACAAACACACACAGAGGCATGTTGAAAACAGAAGTAAGCCTCAATTCTATCAATCTGAAGCCTTTATGGCTGTGCTGAGAAACTGGAATTATTTAATATATTTAGATACATTTCAACCAAGAACCGGGGGAGCCTGACCATACCAAGAGTATCCAGAAGAATGAGTGTAGGATGTTTTGTGTGTAGAGATTCCAAGTAGAAGATATAAGAAGTCCCAAGTACAAACCTCAGCATTTCTACTAGGAAAGACAAGGAAAGAATTTGCCTGTTAGTCTTGATAATACTGGATTAGACAGACAAACAGGCAGGCAGGCAGGCAAGGCAGACATGGACAGATCCATTTTCCATTGCAGCTTCAATGTTCACTTACATAACAGTTTGGACTCCATTTCCCCAAACTGCATGTTTTGCTTTTTCCCAGCCAGCTGTGTGTCAGCTCAGTATTTTCTCCTGTGATTTAGTTAAAATAAGAGAGTTCAAATAGGTTCTGCAACTTTGTTGCTTTGTGTTGATTAGCCAACATGTGCAGTAGGTCATCATTAGTGGCAAACAAATCATTTTCCTTATGGACACCATAAGTCAGAAATGACTTGAAGGCACACAACAACTACAACAACAACAACAACAACAACGGCAAGGCTATCATGGAGTTCAGTGGTGAGATCGCCACAGTTCAAAAAGGATGTTGACAAACTAGAGTGGAGGGCAACCAAAATGATGAAAGGTCTGGAAACCATGGTCTATGAGGAGAAATTTAGGAAGCTGGGTATGTTTAGCCTGGAGAAGAGAAGATTAAGAGGTGATAGGATAGTCCTGTTGAAACAGTTGAAGGGATTGTCAAATTGAGAATGGAGCAAGCTTGTTTTCTGCTGCTTCGGAGAACAAGACATGGAACAATGGATGCAAGCTACAGGAAAAGAGATTCCACCTCAGCATTAGGAAGAACTTCTTGACAGTAAGAGCTATTAGACAGTGGAAAGTGAGGCCTCTGAGTGTGGTTGAGTCTCCTTCTGTGGAGGTTTTTAAACAGAGGCTGTTTTTCCCTTTGTTGGGAGTGCTTTGATTGTGTAGTCCTGCATGGCCCTTGAGGTCTCATCCAACTCTATGATTCTATTATTCTCTTCCAGTTAAAAAGAAGGGGGGAGAGCTCTTTTTAATATTTAGGTGGAGTCTTGTTTCTTGTAACTTCCAGCAGCTCATGCCAGCATAGACAATGTAAGGAGTGTTAGGACTGGCAATCTGACAGCATCTGCAGGGCTTCATGAGGCCCACCTTGGTTTTAAACTGCCAAAGCAATACAAGATCTCAACTATAAGATGTTTCAGTTGTTATCTTTGCTGGACTACAGGATTGTGGTGAAAGACTGCAACTTAAAAATGTCAATTTTAGAGTAAATTTTGATCTTGGAAGCTAAGTAGGGTCAGCCCTGGTTAGTACTTGGATGGGAGACCACCAACAATTACAAGGTGCTGAAGGTTATATTTCAGAGGAAGGAACTGGAAAAACTGCCTCTGAATATTCTCTGCCCAACAAAATCCTATGAAATTTTTATGGGGTTGCCATAAATCAACAAGCAACTTCAAGGCATACACACACATATGAATTCAAACAAGAACTGATCATGGCCAGAATGATTCTGTGTGAAGTTCTTTCATCCCAACTGCTATTTTGTGGCCAGAGTTCTCCCCTGCCCCCTCCTTACCAGTAAGAGAGTTGGTACACCTGCTCTTAGTTTTCAACATCATCTGGTTGCTGCAGAAAGCACCAAACGCTGAATAAATACTCCAAAAGAAAACCCATCCCTTGAAAACAGCCAGCACTTTAAGCCACAGTTGGTCTACAAAGGAATTTTTAAAATTACTCTTTGTGGATCAGACTTACGCTTATTGTGAAACATGATCCACTTTTGAGGGGAACTAGGAGTTTCCCAGGAATGAATCACAGCATTTTACCGAAATTCCATACAGTTTCCTTCTGGAGAAAAGCAAGGGCTCCACAGGAATAATGAGGAAACCATTCTTTAAGAGCAGCTTAACATAATCAAGCAAGCAACAATTTGGAATTTCTAGAACTGGACAATATTGAAGAATGGGAAATATGGGAAGTGAGGTGTCCACCTAATAATAGGAACATATTCAGGAAGACAGGCATCATGATGGACAGAAATTAAGTGGGTGTCCAAGTAGCACCTTGTCATTTTTTTCCAGGATCTCAGCTCACATTATCCTTTTCTTAGACACTGCATCTTCCATGTCATCTCTTAGATGCCCTGCTTCATCTACATGCCAGGCTATTATGTTGTTTTTGTATAGCTTCAAGTCATCTCCAACTTATGGTGACCCTAAAGCAAACCTATCATGCTTTTTTTGTTGTTGTTTTGGGTTTTTGTTTTTGTTTGTTTTTTTTGGTGCTGAGAGTATGAGACTTGCCCAAGGTCATCCAATAGGTTTCCATGGCTGAGTGGTGAACTGAAACCTCATCGCCAGAGTCTTAGTAGCCAAACAACTTTGCCATGCAGGCTCTAGGGATTATTATAGATGGAATGATAACATGTAGGGATTGTGGCAATACAAACAAGTTCATGAGGCATATACAATATGGACAACAGCCTTGATGGTCTGGGGATTTTAAGAGTTATTAGAAAGGTTATTTTTCTAAGCTCTGATTTCATGCCACCTACTGGGTCCCGAAGAATCCTCAACGCTCTTCCAGCACCACATTTTCAAAATGAATTGATTTTCTTCCTATCTTCTTTCTTAACTGTCCAGCTATTACATCCATATATGGTAATAGGGAATACGATGGCTTGTATGATTCTAACTTTTGTGCTCAGTGGTATATCTTTGCATTTTAGAATCTTTTCTAGTTGTTTCATTGCTACTGTACCCATTCTTAATCTTCTGATTTCTTCGCTGCAGTGCCTGATCCTATCAACGTTTGAACCCAGGTATGAGAATTCTTTTACTATTTCTATTTCCTCATTTTCTAGGTTAAATTTGGGTAAATTCTCCATGGTCATTATTTTTGTTTTCTTTATGTTCAACAGTAGGCCTGCCTTTGCACTTTTTTCCTTGATCTTCTTTAGTAGGTGTTCCAGATCTGTGAGGTTTTCAGCTAGTCCTATGGTGTCATCTGCATATCTTGGATTGTTGATATTCCTTCCTCCTCTTTTCACTCCTCCTTCTTCTGTGTCCAGGCCTGCTTTTCTTATAATATGTTCTGCATACAAGTTGAACAGATAGGGTGAGAGGATATAGCCTTGACTAACCCCTTTGCCAACTGGAAACCATTCTGTTTCTCTGTGTTCTGTTCTAACAATAGCCTCTTGTCCTGAGAACAGATTCCTCTTCAAGACTATCAGATGCACTCCCATGTCTTTAAAGGTGTTCCATAGCCTTTCATGATCTATGCAATTGAAGGCTTTGCTATAGTCTATAAAGTACACACTGATTTTCTTTTGGAATTCCTTAGTGTGCTCCATTAGCCACTGTATGTTTGCAATGTGGTCCCTAGTGCCTCTTTCTTTCCTGAACCCCACTTGGACCGCTGAGATTTCTCTCTCCATGTATGGTTGGAGCCTATGTTGCAGAATTTTGAACATAATTTTGCTTGCATGAGAAAGTAAATAGAAAGCATTACACATTATTTAAGAATAAAGCAAGACCTCTTTGGTTATCATCCCTTCCATAGGCACTTATAGGTACAGTAACCTTTGAAAGATGTCAGAGACATAGCTGTTTTAGTCTGGAATGTCAGTATCCAAATGGATCTTGTAGCACCTTTGAGATTAACTGTGAAGATGAACTTGTAGCACAAGCCTTCATAGACTTGATCTATTGATGTTTAGAATAATGATTATTACTTACTTTCCATTTCTGACAGAGATATGGTGCAGAGGCAGCTATGGAGGGGGAAATTTCATATTGTTTTTGTTTACAAAAAGAAATTACCAAGACCAAATCACAAGCTTTATCAACTCTCATTATGAAACCGCATGGGACTAAAACATATGTTAATATCAGCTAGAGTAAACCACTGAAATCAATGGGACTTACATAAATTGTAATTGACAATTACTCTGAACAGTTCTACTCTGATAGGACTAATACTGGATTGAGCCCATAAAAACTGCAAGGTCACTTATTGGAATACTGCTTTAATCAACACTTCCCATTTATAAGCAGTGGTAAAGAAGCTTAGCAGCTCTTTGAAAGCATGAAAACACTTAAAAGGAAATATCAGGGTTTCTCTCTGAAAATAAGATTTACTACAGGGGATCACAGGCACAGTACTTCAGCAAATATAGTCCAAACACCCCAAACAATTGACTCCAGAGGAATTTCTTTGATCTCAGTGGGACTGCTCCCAAGAAAATCCTGCAAGGCCAGCAGCTTCACCACAAACCAAAAGTCATAATAAACTCAGAAAGCATTTCTCTGTAACATTACAGAAGCACGAACAAGATACTTTTACAGCATAACTAATTTTTTTTAAAGAGTTTTACTCTGGAATCCATGTGACTTCATGGAGAATTACTCCCTAGTAAGCATGGTTTGGATTGCATCTTCAATAGCACCCAATTAGCAAACCAGTCATCTTTATTACTCTGCATCTATTACATCTAGACAAATGTGCCTTACATTCTTAAACTACTAGTGATACAATCTGCAACTATCTGTTGTAAACTGACTTGGCTCTCTGTATCTTTATTCATGATTCTTTATCCATGGTTCAACCATGAAAGCATTATACATATTCCATAAAGCAACCTTTTTTTTTTTTTTTGCCGTTTTATATAAGGAACACCATTTTATTACACCTTTGTATTTAATGGGATTTGAGCATCTGCAGATTTTGGTAGCCATGGGGAGGGGGGAAATCCCAGAAGTTAACCTCAGCAGATATCCAGGACCCACTCTACTGAACGTCTTGTACATTAAATCCAAATCTCTCAACCATTTCAGCCCATACATTGTCTAAGATCTTCCTGCAACCAGAGTGTTTTCTCAAAAGTAGACCTCAGGCAGGCCTACTCCCAAGTGAATGTGCATTCAAATGTGGTCCCAAAACAGTAAAACAATTAACTCATTTTTCTACAGCTGTGTATTGATACAAAATCTTTTTTTAAAAAAAACATGATAAAAGATAGCAGACAGTGTCTCTCTAATCTAGTCCATTTTCAAATAAACAAACACATCACTTACCAGTATCTTTATCTTATCCATGGGTTGATAGAAACTCCAGTCCCTTTATCACTTTTTTCAATTTCTGCCGTTCTGCAAAAGTCTCTCTTACCCAGTCTTTGCAAAATGAGTAAGATGCTGCTGTCCTGCCCTCCTATGCCTCGTGTTGTTTGTCTGCTGTACTGCTGGCTTTTGAGAGTGGTCCAATACAGATGAAGTCAGTGTGCCAGCTGTCCTTGGATGACAATGGTTCAATTGGCAGATGCCTTTCAAACAAAGGAGCTCCGTCCAGGATGGATTCTTTTATTTTCATTTTCTCCAGGCCCAGGCCACAGCATAACCTTTCCCCTGAAATGACTCGGTCAAAAGTATCATCACTTTGTGCACCCAAGACCTGCTTTTAAAGGGATATGCTTGGTATGCAAGTTTAATTAGTTTGCCCACAACAGCCACCACTAGCACCTTCAAGAGAGGCTCACCTATCCAGAGGTAACAATGCACAGCTAGCTAGATTCTACTAGTTTCATGACCTTTGGCAGAATTGCTCTAAGCACTTTAAAAGAAAAAAAAAATCCTCAAATGTTTCAAGAGCCCAGACAAAAAACAATGCTGAAACTGTGACAGCAGGTCTTACAAGAACAGAAAAACATACCTTGTAATTAGCAATATTACCCTCTCCCTATGTTACTTAGAAATCAGTCTCATTCTGTTCAATGGTATTTACTACCAGGTAAAGTTTAAAGCTGTAATTCAAATCATACTTACTAGGAAACCAGCACCACTGAACTATGCACAATTTACTCCTAAGCAAACATTCCCAGCCTCACTTTCTACATCCCGTGTATGCTTACCTGTGTCCTTATATTGGGAGAAAGTTGGGATATGAGATAACACCAATGATGACAACAACAATAATATCTGGAAGTAAGACTCTTTGAATGCAGTGGGATTTTTCTGCCAGATACATGTATATATTCTGGATGGTGTTTGGTCTACCATGTTGAGGGGTTTTTTAAACACTGTATCACCTAATGCGATTTTAGGCTGCATCAATAGAGGTATAGTGTCTAGATCAAGGGAAGTAATAGTGCCACTCTATTCTGCTCTGGTCAGGCCCCACCTGGAATATTGTGTCCAGTTCTGGGCATCACAATTTAAAAAGGATGTTGAGAAACTGGAGCATGTCCAAAGGAAGGCGACCAAAATGATGAAGGGTCAAGAAACCATGTCTGATGAGGAAAGACTTGGGGAGCTGGGGATGTTTAGCCTGGAGAAGAGAAGGTTAAGAGATGATATGATAGCCCTGTTTAAATACTTGAAGGGATGTCATATTGAGGAGGGAGCAAGCTTGTTTTCTGCTGCTCCAGAGACTAGGACCCGGAACAATGGATGCAAACTCCAGGAAAAGAGATTCCACCTCAACATTAGGAGGAACTTCCTGACAGTAAGGGCTGTTTGACAGTGGAACACGCTTCCTCGGAGTGTATTATTATTATTATTATTATTATTATTATTATTATTATTATTATTAAACTTTATTTCTAAAGCGCTGTAATTATAGACAGCGCTGTACAAAGTCGGTAAAATTAAAAAGTACAGTGGTACCTCGGGATACGAAATACCCAGGTTACGAATTTTTCGGGATACGAATAAATCCCGGAATTTAATTGTTTCGGGTTACGAAAGTTTTTTTTCGGTTACGAAAACGCCGCGCTGTTTAAATGGGCGCGGCAGAGCAGCGGCTTTTTTTCCCATGAAGCGCCTTGGCAATTTCGGCCTTACGAAGGTGTTTCGGGTTACGAAATTAGGCGCGGCAACGAATTATTTCGTACCCGATGCACCACTGTTATATAAAAGCCTGCCCAGTGTACATTCTAAGACAGGGGTAGGCAAACGCTGCGGCCCGAGGCGGGCCCGGCGAGGCCTTGTGACGGCCCCGCCCGGTCCTGCCCGATTGCCCGCCCCAGGGGCCTTTGGCCTCTCGCGCGCCAGGGCAAGGGGGGCAATTTATATAGACGCCTCAGAAACAGGCAGTATTATATTAACTTTTTTAAAAAATCAGCAAATTTTTTTGCGTGTCCCACACTTTTTTTAAAAAAAGTGTCCACCATTTGAAAATGTTGGCCCTACATTGGTCCCAGTTTTATTTATTTATTTAAATTTTTTTTTAATTGTTATAATTATTTATTTTTTGGCTTCGGCCCCCCAGTTGTTTGAGGGACAGCAACCCGGCCCCTGGCTCAAAAGGTGGCCTACCCCTGTTCTAAGATAACAATAAAAGAGGAATAGATAAAATTAACCATATAGAAAAGAAAAAAAATTAAAAACATCAAATATAAAACAATCAATACACACATCAAATATATCAGACAGCCAGATTGACAATCACAACTCCCTGAGAATGCTTCCCTAAACAAATGGTTTTCAGCTCAGGCCTTAAAGCTGGGTTAAGGAGTGATGAGCCGTGCATGCAGAGGAAAGGTCCCAGGAATGAGGGGCAGCAAGAGAGAAGGGACGGATCCGGGAATGGCAGAGAAGATCCTGGGTTGAGAGAGAGACTTTGGCAATACCAGAAGCGGAGAGTGCAAGTAGGGATGTAGGGAGAGAGGAAGATCAGTTAATAAAGAGGGGCCAGCCCTGCAGGGCTTTAAAGGTGAGTAGCAAAAGTTTGTACTGATGCCAGAAAGGAAAAGAGAGCCAGTGAAGGGAGGACAACAAGAGGAGACATGATCATATAACGGCGAGCAAGTGAAATAATGCGTGGCAGCTGAATGCTGAAACGAAATTAATGGGTGGGAGATGAGAGAGGGGAAGCCCGCCAAGGGAGTTTTATAGTAGTCTAGTCGTGAGACCACTAGGGCATGGACGCGGTGTCTTTGCGGTAGAAGCTGAGAGATATGGATGGATTTTGGCGATATTATAGAGAAAAAATCTGCAGACTTTGGCTGTTAGTCTGGATCTTGAGGGTATAATGACAAGAGGAGTCAAAGATGAAACCGAGACTGCGGGCTTCCTGGACGCGGCGAATAGAGACGTTATTGACAGAAATAGAAAAGGAGTAGTGAAGGGTGGGCTTGGAGGAAAACAAGAATATGTCTTTGGACATATTGAGCGTTCAGACGCGATGGTGCATCCAGTGGGAGACAGCTGTTAAACAGGATGATGCTTGCTGCTCTAGCTCGGGCGAAAGATTAGGGGTGGAAAGGTACGTTGGGTATCATCGGCGTACAGATGGGAGGAGAAACCAAAAGAACTGATAAGTTTGCCAAGGAGAGTGGGTGTATAAAGAGAACAAAGGGACCCAAAACAGAGCCCTGAGGAACTCCAACAGATAAGGGGACAGAAGACGAGTTCTGACCACCCGAGACCACTGAAAAAGATCTATCGACAAGTAAGATGTAAACAATCGAGAACAAAGCCCGAGAACCAAGGTCAGAGAGACATCTATTAGGAGACAGTGGTCCACGGGTGTCGAAGGCCACAGACAGATCGAGTAGGACAGGATAGAATAAAGGCCATTCACCTGGCCCGCAAAAGATCTTCGAGACTTAGTAAGGGCTGTCTCTGTGGAGGGTCGTGGGCGAAAACCGACTGGGAGGGATCCAGAATGGAGTTGGTTTCAAGAAACTCAAGACAACCGGAATAGACAACTCGTTCCAACACCTTAAAGAGAAAAGGAAGACGATAGCTAGCCAAGGAAGAGGGGTCGAGAGAAGGTTGTTTTCAGGATAGGGGAAACTAAGGCATGTTTGAAGACTGAGGGGAAGGAACCCGAAGAGAGAGAGAGATTAAAGATAAGAGGAGGAAGGGTAACAGAGGGGGCTGATAGAGAGATTAGAAGACGAAGAAGGAGTGGGTCAAGAGAGCAGTGGTGGGTTTTGATGAGTTCAGCAGCGAAGAGAGTTCTTCGCAAAGAAAAGGAGGAAACACAGAGAGTTTATTAGTGGAGGGGCGAGGAGAATTAAGGGGGAGCCAAATCATGAGGAGTTAACCAGACGATGGTTAGTGACTTTGTAATGAAGTAATTGGCGAAGTCGGAGGGAGAAAATAATGGAGAGACGGAGGGAGGAGAGGTTTAACAGTGTGTGTGAAACAGGAGAACAGCGCTGCGGGCGCCTCTCGTTGGCGCAGATCAATGATTTGAAGTAGTCTTGTTTTGTTGCCATCGACAGGGCACGTGAAAGGATAAAAGAATGAACTTCAAAGGATAAAGTCGGCCCACTCCCTGGACTTCTCCAGAGACTTCGGCTGCTTGAGAGCAGGACCGGAGAAATCTAACAATGGGAGTGATCCAGGGCTGAGGCCTAGTCCGTAGAGGAAGAGGGAGGACCCACACGTAGATACTGGGGCAAAGCTGTCAGAGTTGAAGAGAGAGTAGATTCAGTAAGACATAGCTGAGTCAGCAGTCCCCAAGATTGAGAGAAGCGAAGGATGAGTCCAAGGACTGAGTGAGATGGTTAAGGTTCAAGAGAATGAAGATTGCGAACGGCGGAGGACGGTATGATGGGGAGGTGTGGATGTAGGTAAGAGTAAGGAAAGTAGTGATGGTCAGAAGTGGAAATGAGAAGCCGAGTAGTCAGACACGCACACTTGGAGGGGAGAACTAAGTCAAGACAGTGACCAAGGATGGGTTGGAGAGTTGGAATGGGGTTGGAGACCGAAGGAAGCTAAGAGAGAGCTGAAGCGAGAGGTTTGAGGATTCTGGGGAGCAACGTCGAGGTGGATGTAAAAGTCACCTAAGATCAGGGAGGGGACAGTATCTGAAAGAAAAAATGTCAACAAGACTCGAATCTGTGAAAAACTGAGACGCTGAACCAGGGAGGACGATAGATGATGGCAACCTGAAGTTGCAGATGGAAAAAAGAGTCTAATGGAGTGTAATTCAAATGAAGAGAAGGAATAGCTGGGGGGAGGAGAGAAACCTGACACTGGCAGGACTTTGATAATAAGATGCCGACCCCTCCTCCGCGACCCTCAGGGCGGCAGTGTGGTAGACCACCAGAGAAAGGGCGCAGAGGTACGGTACATGGGGCCCGGAGCCAGGATTCATGGGGCGAGAAGATTAAATGATTGTGATGGACAGGTTGCTCACCTGTAACGGTGTTTCTTCGAGTGGTATCGGCGAATTCACACAAATGGGTTTATTTCTGCGCAGGCGCAGCAAACCGGAAACTTCTAGAATCTCTCTGGCAGAAATCATGTAACTTTCTGCAGTCCTCTTTGCAACTTTTTTGGCGGTAGCCCCGCCCATCGTATATAGTCCCCTGGCAGTCCGCCCTTCTCAGTTCCGAGAGCCGCACAACAGCGCGGCAAAAGCGTGTCCAAATGAGCAGACACTGAGGGGAGGAGGGTGTGTTTTGTGTGAATTCGCAAGATGACCACCGAAGAAACACAGTTACAGGTGAGCAACCTGTCCTTCTTCTTCGTGGTCTCTGCGAATCACACAAATGGGTTAGACTAGCGAGCAATAGTTCTGGAGGAGGGAGTGGTGTTACATAAAGAAATACGATAAAGTATGAAACCAAACACCTGTGTTGTTTATTGACATACCACAGATCATGATGGCAGAAAGCAACACTGCCCTCCCAAATGCGGCATCCTGTCTGGCCCTGCGTCCAGCCTATAATGTGTATGAATGTCAATGTTGGGACCCAGACGGCAGCCTTGCACACCTCTTCGAGGGAATTCCGACACAAAAGGCTGCGGATTCTGCTAAACCAGCCACACCAGCCCTAGTTGAATGGCTCTAACCCGACAGGTACGGGCTTATCAGCCAGTTCGTAGCAGAGGCGGATTGTGTTGACCACCCACTTGGAGAACCTCTGCTTTGACAACCGGCAGCCCCTTCTTGGCTTCGGAGTAACATACGAATAGTCCTTCCGAACGCCTGGAACCAGCTGTTCTGTCCAAGTAAAACGCCAGTGCTCTCCTCCACATCCAGAGTGTGGAGCTGACGTTCAGAGTCGTGGTCGGATTAGGCCAGAGTCGGTAAACGAGTGTCCTGGTTGATGTGAAAGGCAGAAACGAACCTTCGGCAAGAAGGTAGTTCTGTCCGGAGGACAACTTGTCCTTGTGAAAACGCAGAAAGGGTGGATCCATTCTAAGGGCAACAGTTCTCCAGCCCGGCGGGCTGATGTGATCAGCTACAAGAAGGCTGTTCTTCCAGGTCAGGAGTCTCACAAGTCCGTGGTAGCTAACGGTTCAAAGGTTTAGAGGCTAGATAAGCCAGAACATTCTTCAGGCTCCATTGAGGCGAAGGATCTACAACCGGGGGATGTAGATTGTTAAAACCTTTTAGGAACCCTTTATGAGAGGGTTTTTAACAAGGAAGGTTTTTCTTGAAACAGTAGTGCGATAGATAGCAGATAGGTAGCACGTGATAGAACTCAAGGAGAGACCTGCCTCAGTTAGTGTCATAAGAAATTCCAGACATTGGGATGGAAACGGGATGGTGGAACTTCTCTGGTTCGTAAGAAGGCAAGAAATCTGTCCCATTTATAGGCGTAGGACCTCTGAGTAGATGTTCTCTGGCGCCTGATCACATCTTGTATACCGGATGGTAAAGATTAGGAAATCTTCCATGCCACCAATGGGAGAGCCATCACTCGGGATGGTGGACTTGTCCGTCGTGCGGAGAAGTAAATCGGGACGGGGCTTCAAGCGAGATGTTCTTGGGCCCGTTGAAGCAGAGGAGCAAACCCACGGCTGCCTGGGCGCACCACGGGGTGACAAGATTGCTTCCCGTGGAGTCCGTCCACATTTTGGTCAGTACTCGGGTGATTAGTGGAAAGGGGCGAACGCATAAGGAGGCCGTTTGTCCATTGAAATTGAAAAGCATTGACCAAGGAGTCTGCTCCCCGGACCATGAGCAATACTTTTCCAGCTGAGCGTTGCTGGGGGAGCGATAGGTCCACTATAGGCGTGCCCATCGTTGAAAAAGGGGGAGAACGAATTCTGGGTGTAGTTTCCATCGTGGCATGTTGTCTGGGACCTGCTAAGTTGATCCGCTAGGTCGTTCTCCTCTCCTGGGAGGTGGATGCACTGAAGCAGAATGTTGTGCTGTATGCACCAGTCCCAGATCCGAAGTGTGATGGCAGGAGGGCCCCTCGATCTTTGTACCTCCTTGTTTTGTTGAGGTAATACAGGGTTGTGGTGTTGTCCGTTAGGAGGAGTACAACCTTGTCGGAAAGTAGCTTTGAAAGGCCCTGAGTGTTCTCTACGCGCCAACATTTCCATGCATTGATGTGGAGGTTTCAACTCCGTTAATGTCCATTTGTCCTTTACAGTGAGTCCTAAAGCTGGCACCCATCCCTGCGGGATGCATCCGTTGTTAGAGTTATCTCTGGCGAAGGCGGAATAATGGCTGCCTGAGCAGACGTTGTCTGGTGGAGCCACCATCAGCGAGGCTTGGACATTCCTGGAATGGTGAGAACTTTTGCCCGGATGGTCCTCACCGGATCGAAGTGGACAGGAACCAAGACGGTACGGGTCGGAGGCGCAGTCTTGCCAGAGGGTAAAGAGGTTTGTGGAGGCTAATGTCCCATCCCTCTGTATCACACGGGCTGGTAGGTGTCTGTACGTAGACAGGCCCGTATGGCGAATGTTAGGGCTTGGAATCTGGAACTGGCGGAGGTAAGCCCTGGCGCTTCTGATCCGGCAATGTCCTATAAAATTGATTTGTCTGGACGGGGTCAACGGGATTTGTTTCGAGGTTGACACGAAGTCCCAATGATGCCGTAGGTCTTGGGCAAGTCCATCTGGTTGTTGAAGGGCCTCTCTGATGGTGCTGTGAATAGCCAGTCGTCCAGATAGGGGAACACTACGATCCCTTGCTGACGTAGATAAGCTATGAAGGGACCATCAACTTCGTGACGACTCTTGGTGCTGAGACGACACCGAATGGAAGACCTTGTATTGAAAGAAATCTGGTCCAACGGGAGGCGAGGAATCGCGGTGGTCGCTCTGAATCGCATGTGAAAATAGGCGTCCTTCAGTCCAGCGTGGCGAACCAGCATCTTTCTGCAAGAGTGGCAGAATAGAAGCAAGGGTTACATCCTGAAGCGTCTATAAGTTATGAAGGTGTTAAGGGCGCGTAGTCCAAAATTGGCCTAAGGCCTTCAGGTTTTTATTAGGGACAATAAGTAATTTGGAAAAAGCATATCGGGCCTGGGAAGGTTGTACAGGCTCGATAGCGCCCTTGTCCAGAAGGGAGCGCACTTCGTCGAGAGGGTGTCCGAGGGTAGGGTGGTAATGATAGCTCCGTGGTAGGAGCGTGAGAAGCAGGGTATAACCCCTTCGGACTATATTTAGGACCCAGGAGTCTGTTGAGATGGAAGCCAGGTGTTATAAAGGGCTGCAAACCCCTGTGGTGGGAGGTGGACGAAGTGCGGCGAGGGGATTCAGAATCTCTTTTTGCCCCTAGCATCTTTTTTCTTATAACCTGGTTGGTAACGGCTTTGAGACGGCTGGCGACGGTCTTGTGTGGGAGGGAGACTGGCGCGCCGCCTTGGCGTGTGGAACTGAAGGCTGGAACTGTCTCTCGGGATGGTGAAGCGTTGCTGGCCTTGGTGAACAGTTCTCCGTTGGCCACTGTACCGTTGCTTAGCTGGCCTGGAGGATGAGGCTGACATGCCGTGTTTCTGGCAGCTGTTTCATTCTGTAACGAAAGCTTAACTTTTCGTCTGTCTCTTTATTGAATAGGCCAGAATTATCGAAGGCATGTCTCTATTGACGCTTTGCTTGGGGAGTCAATCTGAGGAACGAGACAAGCATAACGGCGGAGAGCTACCGGATCCAGAGAGGACTTGAGGAGCAATCGGTTTGAGTTGTCGTGCTGAAATTATTCGTTTGGCCACCCACGGATTGGGCCCGCGTTGCGGAGGGCGGACATACCTTTTCTTATCACAGGAAGTTCACTGAGGTAGGGTCCATTTTTCCATAAGGAGCTGGACTATGCCCCCATACATGGTGCGTAGTTTGCAATTTTTGGTCCGAAGCAGCGGAGGCATAAACCTTTTTGCCAGGCCATCAATTTTTCTACTGTCCTATCCATGGGGATGAGGAGGGCGAGCTGCAAAGGAGGTTTGGAGCCTTCGACAAGCCGAATGGGTCTTGGGTGGTTAAATACCAAGACGGTCCTGAAGGGGGTGACCCTGTAAAGGTTTTCAATCTTCCTGGAAGTAGAGGAAATGGATGCTGAGTACCATGATCGCTTGGCGATCTTTTCCAGGGATGGAAGAAACGCTAGGGAGGGTGGGGCGGGAGCGCAGCCGTGAGCCGACGTTCCACCGGGTCAGAGCATCCCTCAGGGTGAGCAACCTCCAGTTTGAGGGCCATCCGCCATTCTGATTATTTTATCAGAAAAGGAGGCGACGTCAGCAGTAGGCGAGGGGGCATCTGGTTCCCCAAAGCCAGGGATTGTTTCTGCATATGTTGAACAGATGGAGAAACGAACGAGAGCGTGAAGCAGAAAGAACGACTATCTCTGTGGCTCAAAGGTGACGGGTCTCTCGAAGCAAGTACGTGTGACTGCCTCCGTTGTCGAGGAGAGTGGGGTCTTACTCTTGTAGGACCCGGGACTTTGCGACGGAGATGGTCTGCGTCGGACTGGTAACAAGTATGGGCCGGTTTTGGTAGTCATAAATCAGTCCCGTTAGGTATCAAATAAGTGTCCTGTCCCGGTTGATAGTCTTCGATAGGGGGCTGGCACGACGGTCCCTACCAGGGCTTCGTCAGATTCAGTTCCCAGCGTGGCTCTGTCCCTCTGTACAGTCGAGAGTCCAACTCTTGTGGGACGAGATGGTGAGGCCTGTCCCGTCAGAGCGGGATGGTGAGGTCCTATCTCGTCTGGGACGGGATGGTGACCGGGAGTTCCTTCCTCTGAGGTGAATCTGCACATCCGAGTCCGGAATTTCTCTCCTCGGACTGGGGGAATCGCCAAGGTTGACTATCTCTAATCCTGCATCCTGAACAGAGAGATGCGAAGAGATCAAGATTCTCGGCTCGATGGTGGGGCTGAGGACGAGGCCGAGCTCTGGGTCTGGAGTTGGGGGCACCGGGCCGGACTCTGGAGGGGCCGACACACCGTGCTCGGGACCCTTGCGCCTGGTCTTAGTGGCGGAGACGCTGATCTAAAGCCTTCCTAGGTTCGAGCCATCTTTAGGCGCCTGGAGGATTTTTGTTTTCCCCATGGGCCCGTTTTGAAGCTTTCAGGCGTCGATTATGTGTATCAAGAGTCCCCGGATCATCCCCAGTTGAGGAGGGATGGAAGGCCTTTTCATATAGAGACGCTTTCAACTTCGGTCTCTATTTTTTAGGCCTGGGCCGTCATGGCCTTACAATGCCTGCAGGCTCCTGAATGTGGCCTTCTCCTAGCATAGGACACATTTGTCGTGCCACTTGACCTGGTATTTTAAACCCCGCATTTAGCGCATTGTTAAAGGAAGCCAGGCGCTGAAGCGTTACCAGTTTGGCCAGTCCAAACAAGGTTGAAATCGGCGGGCAAGGAGAAGTCGAGTCCGTTCCGTAGTCAATGTCCGTCCTAGGCTTTAACAAGTTGAAATCGCAAGCAAAGAATGGTCAAGTCCGTCCGTGGTCAAATGTCCGTAAGGCTATGGTCAGAGATTCGAGCGAAACACAGCAAAGTTCCTCGAGCTGCAGCGCGCGGAATGAAGGAACTGAAGAAGGGCGGACCGCCAGGGGACTTATATAGCGGGATGGGGCGGGCACCGCCAAAAGTTGCAAAGAGACTGCAGAAAGTTACATAACTTTCTGCCCAGAGATTCTAGAAGTTTCCGATTTTGCTGCGCATGCGCAGAAATAACCCATTTGTGTGATCGCAGGAGACCACGAAGAAGAAAGAAAAAGATCATGATTGCCGCTGCTTGGGCAGCGGAGCGGCAGTTCCAAGAGCGCAGGAGATGGGAGTTGGGAGATAGGGAGGGGGTGGGTAGGGGATGGATAGGGAGAAGGAGAGGTGCGAGGGCCATGGAGAGAGAGAGGTTGGTGACAAACAGTGGCAGGAGAAAATGTAGAAAAGGAGAAAGCAGAAAATAAGTACAGTCCAACAGTGCTGGATGGGATGGGCTGACGATCCAAGACATGAGGGAGTTGAGAGAGGAGAAGGGTAGCTATAAGAGGCCCTGGACATACCAGATTCTAAGGTGAGGGAGGGATGGCCGAGGGGATGCTGCCCCACCTCTCTCTCTGCTGAGCTGGAGATGCTACTGCTACTTCCAAGGAGTCCAGAACAGTGGGAAGGGGGGAAGGTCAGCATCAGAAGAGGTTCCTCCAGGAGGCAGGCTGGCTGGTATAGTGGAGTCTCCTTCCTTGGAGGTCTTTAAACAGAGGGCTGTGGCCATCTGTCGAGAATGCTTTGATTTAGATTTCCTGCATGGCAGGGTTGAACTGGATGGCCCTTGGCGTCTCTTCCAACTCATGATTCTATATTACCCTTAAAAGTTGTTTTTATTTTGCTGCATCTCATATGATTTAGTTTTGAACTACTACATTTTAGTATGGGTTTGTTGCCTGTTCACTTTTGCTGATCTGATTGCTCCAATGAAATACTGGTAATAATAAATAAAATAAAAGCTTATTTTAATCCCATCTCTCTGTCACAAAACAATAAAGCCATAAAATAGGATCAGGCTGCAAGTATGCAGAGTAGAAAACCAGATGGAAAAGAGGATAGAACTTCTGTACCTTTAATACTGAGCGGTGTGGCAAAAGACATTTTGAGCAGGTGTTACTTGCCTGTCAACACATTTACTGAGTTCTCTTTCTTACACCTGCTGTTGAAGGCACAGGAGCCCTGCCTTTTTTCTTATGTGGCTGCACTAACAATAACTGGAAGTAAGACCTATGAGTGGACATTATTTCTGAATAATTGGCTTACATTGCACAACTTTAATTTATTTTCTAAGGCAAAACAGTCAATTTTCTCTTACCCTCTTCCACACATCCAAAACACATCAGTTTCTCCTGGGTCTACATGCTAACTGTCTAAAACAAGTTACCTTAAAATATATAGAGAGACTCTTGTAGCACCTTTGAGACTAACGGAAATAAGATGTTGGCACCATGAACTTGCCGTAGACTTCAGTCTACTTCCTCAGATGCTTTGGAAGTAGACTGACGTCTACGAAAGCTCATGCGGCCAACATCATTATTTCCATTGTGCTCTAGGTACTGATTCTACCAGACTAACATGGCTATATTTTGATTCTACCCTTAAAATATAGTTATTTGTGTGGTGGTGGTTCTCCAAGTCATTTTTTTTCTCCCCCCCCCAAGGCAAACCTACCATGGTTTTTTTTTTCTGGCAAGTTTTTTTCAGAGGGGGTTTCCATGACATCCTCTGAGGCTGAGGAGAATATGACTCACCCAAGATTACTCAGCTGGTTCTCAAAACCTTATCTCCAGATCCACGTCCATACTCAAGCCACTACACACACGGTCCTCATCCTTACTGTTTTCCCCTCATTCCTTTATTTATTAAAATTTTAAAAAAACAGTTTACATAGTTTCGAAGAATACCACTGGGACAAGCATCTGGATTTTGGGGTTCCAGTGTCACTAGTATGTTGATGAACACACAACCTATCTCCCATTCCATCCAATCCAAGAAGGTTATTCCTGTACTAAACCACTGTCGGCTGTCAAGAATGGATCAATGAGGGTGAACAAATTGAAACGTAGTCCAGCAAGACAGATGTGCTTGTCGTCAGTCAAAAGGCAGGGATTCAGCCTGCATTGGATGAGGTAGCACTCCCCCTGAAACTATCTCAGGCTCAACAGTTTGGGTTACTCCTGGATTTGACACTAGCCTGAATGCCCGGTTTGGCAGTGGCTAGGGGTGCATCTGCACAGATAAGACAGTATGCCAGCTGCACATGTTCTTTGAGAAGTCACATCTGTCTACAGTGACACTGCTTTGATTATATGCCATTTGGACTTCCATAATGCAGTCCACGGGAGCTGCCTTAGAAACTGCAGAAATTCAGCAGATCCAAAATCTGCAGCCAGGCTGTTGAGCGAGGACATTGCAGGGATCATATCATAACCCGCCCCAACAATTTCACTGGCTACTGGTTCATTTCTGGGCGAATTCAAAGTGCTTTTTTGACCCTTAAAGCCCTACATGACTTAGTTCTAGGAGTTCTAGAGTACTGAAAGACCATAGTTCTTTCTGCAGACATGCCATATTCCTTTACACAGTTGAATCAAGCCCTCCTCCTCACCCCAAACAACTTGCTCTTTCTATCACTAACAACTGTTATGCTACCGTTCAACCGACCCACTTTATTTGGGACATTTGGTCCAAAATGAAAACCAAACACCCCATGAGGTTAATAGAGCTTTTATTTCTTTTAAAATGCATGTACATGGCCTTGTCTTTCTAATAAAGCTTTCAGTTTGTTCTTTCAGTGCACTTGACTTGGGCTATTTGGTAATTGTTTACACGGTATATACTGTAAACAGTTTTAAAGTTATTTTTCTCTTTGAGGCAGTTACAAATTTGTAGGCGAATAAAGCTACTATATAAGCAATAGCAATTCCACATTTGCCATTTTCTCCCCTGTTCAGACTGAAACTGAATCCAGATAAAATGGATGGTACTAGCTGTTGGGACCCCTAATCCAGGTATAGGGATATGTCAACTGGTCCTGAACAGGGCACACAATGCCCTTAAGGACTGTGTTCACAGCTTGAGAGTGCTCCTAGACGTGTCGCTCTGATGTCAAATCAGATAAATGTTTGAGTGTCAGGAGTGCTTGTTATCAGTTTCGGCTGATGCACCAGCTGCGTCCCTTCCTGGAACCAGAGACCTGGAAACTGTGGAACATGTACTGGTAACTCGTGACTCAACTTCTGTATGTGCTCTACATGGGCTACCCTTGTACTTAGTCCCAGAAACTTCAATTAGATCAAAACATGGCAACCAAACTAGTCACCGGGACAGCTGAGGTGACAAAATAACACTCTTTCCAAATCTCTTCACTTGCTGCCAATTAGTTTCGGGCACAGTACAAGGTGTTGGTGATGACCTTTAAGCCTTCATGGCCTGGGTCCAACCTATTTGCTGGATCGCCTTCTTCCATGCAATCCACCCCGTGCACTTAGGTCCTCTGGGAAACAAATCTACTGCAGCCATAAAGACTAGGCTGGCTGCGGTTACCCAGAGGGCTTTTCATTTGCCACTCCCAAATTATGGAATGGCCTGTTGGAGAGATCTGCAACATTACCAGTCTTGACAGCTTTAAAAAGGCTGTTAGAGATGGATCTCTTCCGACAGACCTTCCCTGAGTAACCCACTTGGTCACCCCCTGATATGGACTACCATAGAATTTCCAGGATGCCCATTTCTCTGTCGCTGAGCTAGTGTTTGTATAACTTAGATGATATTTATTTTATTATTTTTATATGTTTGTGAGAATTATATGTTGTGGTTTTGGAGGGAGGGACTATTTTGATAACTTAGATGATATTTTATTTTATTTATTTATTATTGTTGTGAGAATTATAATATAATCCTAACTGTGGCCTCAATTAATTCAGCCCATGCTGTCATAGACACTGACAAGACACACACTACATAAATAAACACAAAATCCACAAAAGAGTTTGCCTGGGCCAAACAAATGCCAAAAACACATCACGCAAGCTTTCAAGCTCCACTAGATTAATCTTCATCAGGCAATTGTTTTAAAAATATCATACAGGAGAAAAAAGAAAAAGTATGGTGTTCAAGTCTCAGCCCTACATTTGTATCAGATGTTGTTTCTGTGGTTATCTAAGGCAGTGGAGTGATTACAGTGTTTGACTGGTGACTTGGAAGATCCTGGTTCAAGTCCTCCTGGGGCTGAAACCACTGAGTAATCCTAGGCCTTCTCTCACAAGGTTGATATAAAGATAAAGTGGGACAGGGGATAAGCACGTACTCTACCTTTAGCTCACTAGAGAAAAAGTGGATGATAAACTTACAACCTACATGTCTCCACATTGCCTAAAACATTCAACATGCCTAGAATCTTGTTCTCCTTCTCTAGGATTTTCCAGAACAGTCTAAAAATTGTGAGTTCTCGTGCTATAGTTCCTTGACTTCTGCCAAGTTTTGTCATTGCTTTCACATCTGCACTCATTCTTTCCATTCTGCTGGGGCTATTTATTGTGATTTCTTGAATCTGCAGTAGAGATTCACTGTTTTCCAGGGCACGTTTGGTGGAGATAGCCCTACCATTTGAAAGGCAAATTTTATCCTCTATTTTTTCCCTCTCTTTCCTGTTAATCTCTCTTCTAGATAGGTTATTTCTTTCGTCTTTCCCTGAATTTGTGGGGTTTTTCTATTAGTTTAACTCCTGTGGCCTGTGGTCCGAGATCACTTCAAAATGTTCTTATAGATTTCTTCCCAAATGGAGATGTGGTACGTGAGAGTGGTGAATGAAATAGGATCATAGGAAGCTGCCTCGCTGTGTCGATCATTAGTCATCCCAGAAGGAACTGTATATCTTAATATAACAATGCCTCTCAGGGTATGCAACATGATTCTATCCCATGTCTTCCGAACAAGGCTCACCCTGGCTCAACCCTGATTACTTTCCAGAATTTAGTAAACACACAAGACGGGGGTGTGTGCAGGGGATGTGGTGCATGTTTATATATATATAACATACACACATTCATATACAGTCAGTCCTGATGGATGCGATATGCCTTCAAAGATGTGTTGTCCTGACAGTAATACTCTCACAAGATGGATCGAGAGAGTGGCAATATATAGACCAGAAGGTGATAGAGTGTCCATACAGGTTCTTCATTGAAATTTAGTTCTGTGGCTGCCCTTCCTAGGGTTTTCTATTAGGGACTCCAAGGTGGCCTCCAAAGTGCAGCTTTCAAAATGATCTTGTAGAGTGTAGGGAATCTTCCTCCCCTATACATACACAGGCCCAGCTTTCCCCGCTCTCCCTGACAAGGTCATGTAGTGACTAGGTTAAGGTTGGGGCAGTTAAAATCACCACTAACCATGTTTTGATACCTGGTAACAATAATGACATTATCTTCCGGAAGCCGTGAAGAGCCGCTGGGTGGGCCCCAAAGATGACTGCATCATCATATGACAACCATCAGACCCTTACCACCATTGACCACTTGAATCACCACCACCACCAACCACCCACCCACTGCATGGACAGGTTAGAGGGATAGGAAGAAAACTGAGGGGGGGGCACCTGAGTCTCTTTAAAGACTTGGGAGAATTTTTTAGGTTTCATGAGGATTCCTCTGTATGGTGTTATCCCGGATCCAGCTCTCAATTAACCTTGTTCGACCTTTGATATCAAGATCAAAACAATATCCAAAGGGAGGTTGCCGGGGGGGTAGCTACCAGGGGGTCCCTGCGCAGGAACCAGCCTACCACATCAGAACATCCAGATGGCTCAGCCATGGGAATGCCAAGCACTTAACCAAATCTCCTAAGATCAGCATCTGCATAATCCTTTACTGACGAGAAGGATAGTGGAAAGCTGGGACTTGGGAATTGTCTGTATATAGCAAACAGAGAAGTTTCCTTCTGGGAATGAAACTCTTGTCTCATGAGGACATTAATGCCAATTGTTCAGATGTTATTCTATATCACACCCCATTCTTCTTCCTTAGGAAAGTCACTTAAGACTTTAACTCCTGAAGCACTGGCCTCAAAACCCACTTTTTGCCACAAATACAATAGCAAATCATGTTAGTTTAAAGCCAGACAGTAACTCTGTTTGATTTCAGCTAGACACCTCAGTAGCTGGCCACCCCATCTATCACAGGCGGCTACTGAGTCATCCTCATTCAGAACCCGAATTGGAGCTAGACTTGGATTGATACAGTATTACCTATCTCTTAGTCACCTTAATTCGCTGTTACCTACTTATCTTTGCATCATTCGTTCTTTGTGGTGAAAGGTCCAAAACACACTGCAGAAATATCCAATTTGGCTCAGTGCTAGGGAATCTGGGAACATTAGCTTGTGAGATATTTAGCCTCTTGTCAGAGACCTCTGGTGCCACAATAAACTAGAGTTCCCAGGATTCCCTAGTACTGACCAGGGCAATTAACTGGTCTCAGACTGGATTGTTTCTGCAGTGTGTTTTGGACCAGAGTGAGAGTATGTGCATGTGAGTGTGGACTCCCCTTTTTAAATAAAACAAATAATCTGGAAAACCACGTCTGGAGATGTCTGAGTTTGGAACCATTATACAAAGGCTAGTCCTAGCTTTATGTTACCAAAACCCTCTCATTGGTTCCTAGTGACCTACATTATTTCCCCATTGAGTACAATTTGTGGGGGCCTTTTTGGAACCCCTTGCAATTGAGGTAACACTGGCTTTCTGGACACTTACAAAGCCCCCTTTGATTTTATATTTTTTCTTTCTAGTCTTTGAATATTCTTTCCGCACTAGCTGAGTTTCTCAAAGTCCCTTCAACTAACAACTTGGGCAGAAGTAAAAACAGCACAAAGAACAACTAGTCCAATAAAAGGTTCTTTATACAACAAGCAAAAATGCTGGCTCATGAATTCTATCGTAACACTGATTGTAACAAATTCCATTCTTCCTGTACAACACCCTGTTCCCCCCCCCACCCTTCTCTCAGACACTCCAACCACAAGTCTTTTGACTCCTCCTAATTCAACTCATCTGTCAGTTAAATAGACAGAGTTCTTGTTCTTTCTTTTTTCTTGATCTTGGGATACAACTTTAGTGACAGACACTTCTGTGTAGAATTACAAACCCACTGTAAACCTTTGGTCAGATACAGAGCAAGATATTTTTATTGAACTTTTCTAATAGAGATTGCATTCACCTAGCTCCAGAATCCAATATTAATTCATCCCAGTCATTTATTTTTAAAGGATGGTCTATCCTTAAGAATGGAGATGGTCATCTTCTATCTGCTGTATAAATACTAAACACATTTAAATGCACGTGGATTCAAACCCAGACCTTTAAAAGTTAAGCACTATGATGCATATGCTGCCTTGCGAGAATCCCGTGGGTAGGAATGCACTTGCACTGTATTCTTATCTGTTCTGGCCAGTAACTAACTTCAAAAATTATTTGTGCTTTCTGAAATCTTGCAACATTCTCCCATTCTAGAAGACATATGGCATTTCTTGACACTAGACGGCATTTTTATTAGGTATAGATGCTTATTACATTCATGTAGATCTTGGAACAGAGACTGGGGATAATGTCATTTCATCTATTAGAAATTACCAGTGCTGCAAATCTCTTCATATCATGGTGAAAAAGAATTTAAATAATCCAAATGTGGGAGAGACTGAAACCAGCCCGGCCCCAAGGCTTTCAGGCTAACTATTAAATGACTAGATTTGTACTCCTTGTATGCAGTCATGCTGGTGCTGCTGAATAAGGCCTGCACATCGTTTTTTTCCTGGAAGACCTTATTGAACTCTCATCTATCTTTCTATTGATTTATAGCATGCTTTTTCCTGATTGAGACCCAATGCAACTTACCACATAAATTAAAATAGAACATCTAAAACAACATGGAATACAAAAGTTTTAAAGAGATTAAATAATACATTCAATTAAATGCTGCTTAAAACATTAAACATTAAAACAATTAATCACTTAAAATAAACATTACATACTAAAACCGCCCAATTGCACATCATGCCTGTTTAAACAAGAAGGTTTTTGACTGCCATCACAAAGACACAAAGAGGAAGCAGATCAACCCTGCCTTGAAGGTAGTTCCAAATGCTGGGATTAGCCACCAAGAAGGTTCTCTCTTTGTGTCCTCATGAGCCATGCTTTGTAGTTGATGGGTGAGTGAAAGGTGCTCTCCTGAATTGGTAAGACTTGGGCAGGCTCATACGGGAGGTATGGTAATACTATAATATAATAAGTTTATTTTGTATAGCAAAATAAGTTTATTTTGTAACAAAAAGTAGTATCAAAAAAAAAACATATAACATAAAATATAAGCAACAACTACATTGTAGAATATACATTGCATTGCAGGGTTAAAATGGTCTTTTGAAAACAACAACAACAACAACATGTAAGATGGATCTAAGAGGCAAGAGGCCAGATACCTAAAGCTCTATAACATTGGTTTACAGAGCTAAGGATTTCAAGAATAGTTGAGCTCAAAACTATCCTGTGACGCAACCATCGGCTTACCGAACTTCCTCCTTAACATTGAAGCTTTAAAGCAGTGGTTCCCAACCTTCCTAATGCCGCGACCCCTTAATACAGTCCTCATGTTGTGGTGACCCAAACCCATGAAATTATTTTCATTGCTACTTCATAACTTTATTAAATAGGTGTTTTCCAATGGTCTAGGCGACCCCATGAAAGGGTCATTCGACCCCACAAAGGGGTCCCGACCCACAGGTTTTAGCAGGGAACCACTGCTTAAAGGCTAAACAGGCTACCTTTTCAGAAATGCTTGTTTCAGTATCCTCTAATAATAGAGTGATCAGATATGAATCAGAGTTGTTTGATACAACACTAAGTTCTTGTATAAAGCATTTCTTATATCTTTATAAATTGGGCACTCTAAAAGTAATGACTTAGATCTTCAACTGAGTTGGAGCCACATGGACAAACTCTTTCTTCCCAGAGGGTCCTTTGATAACACCCTTGCACCCAGCTGTGGTCATTGACTGACAACGTAAGGCTGTGAAGGCATATCTCTGTTTGAAATTAGTTATATTATTTAGATATTGTGGATAACTTATTTGGGAGATAGGGCTTTTCAGATAGTTTCGGGCCTAAGGTATATGGAAGCTAAAGTGTATAGCTCCTCTCCATTCTGTAAATAGCTGTACCTACTACCTTTGGCGGAAGGACAAACTATTCAGCTGTTGAAGAATCTACAAATGGGCCTATATCATCATATTTGGGACAAAGAGAATCTGAGGTTTCAAAGCTTCAAATGTAGACAAAAGGGAAACGGATAGATTTTCCCATCCCCTAGTGAGATTTCTATATTGTTTTGCATTCCTTCCACAAGTTTTCCTTTCTCTGATTCCCGTTCCAATACTGTCTGATCCCTGATTAGAGCCTCAGGGTCCTAAAACTGCAAGCCTGGTTCATCTATTTGAGGAATTCAGGAAAGAATTCTTTCTTCAATTGATTCCCATGTCTTGCTGCACCTGGAGACAAAACATGTTTAGTATGTTATCGCTTTCGTTGCTCTTAGGTATGTGAAACAAATTACTCCTCAGAGTATTTTTAAAAACTACTTATTAAAAAGCTTCTGGCCATACAATTAAGCAAGAAGCTTTTCAGTAAGTAGTTTTTTTTTCCTGAACAGAACAAAGCAAAGAGTAGATATTTTCTGTGCAGAAAAAAATTGGCCAACTTGTGATGACTTTCTTCTGTTTCTCTGCTTTGCATAAAGAATCTACAAACATACATTTTACATACTAAAATCCTGTTTGAATCTTTCCTAGAATTCTGTACATTGCCACTGAACATTAGCTACCCTTGGTTGTTGCTGTGTGCCTTCAAGTTGTTTCTGACATAATGACCCTAAGGTGAACCTATCACAGGGTTTCCTTAGCAAGAGTTGTTCAGAGTGGGTTTGCCTTTGCCTTCCTTTGGGGCTGAGAGAATGTCACTTGCCTAAGGGTACCCAGTGGATTTCCATAGCTAAGCAGAGATTTGAACCCTGGTCTCCAGAGTCATAGTTCAACACTCAAACTACTATACCATGCTTTCTGACATGGGATCCAGAGCTTTTTAAATCTTTCTACTTCAGTTTTCTATCCTTTACTTTCCTCTTTCTTCTTCCTTTTTTTTTTTAAATTGATATTTTCCCCAACCTCATTCCTGGTATCATGTGGTGTTTCTGACTTAAACGAGGAGCTGGTCATTATAGTGTATCCTTCATCATTAATCATTGGTCGATTAAACAAAAATTAACTAACTCATTGTTATTTTTAAAAAATAAGGAACTCTGTATACACTATATTTTCTTCTATTCCATTATTCTTCTTGAGTATCCTTCTGTGTCTCGAATTCTTTATGTGTCTAAGCATCTAACTAGCCAGGCAACAAATCCTATAGCCACAAATCAGATGGACTTCAAAGCTCCTCTGACTCCAAAGTTGCAGCCCCAAAGAATGATTAAAGCTGGAATATATTTAAAAATATGCACTTAAAATGGTCTGGTTGCTTTTAGCTGGTGTCTCCAAACATTGTCTATGAACGTTTTGTCTCCTTTCCCATCATGGGGAAGGAAAGGAAGTAATAAAACTACTGAGAGGAAAAATTCCACCTACCACTATTTTGGACAGGGATACAGTGACATTAGGGCCATAATTATGAACCCTAATATCATCCAGAGCATAGCAGGCTAGAGAATTCTTGGCCCACACCTTTTCTGTTCCTACCAAGCACTCGATGGTTGAACAACTCCATCCTTATTGCATTGCCACTTGATGATGAGTTCGTTTTTAAGATTGTTATTAATTTTATTGAGGTATTTTTATATATATTTTAAGTATTGATGTATGTATTTTAGTGGACTATAATCCCGCTTCGATCCATCTGGGAGAGGCAGGAAATATATAA
>NC_056525.1:232670384-232681679 GCF_019175285.1 Sceloporus undulatus
ATTATTATTATTATTATTATTATTATTATTATTATTATTATTATTATTATATCATCCTTCCATCCATTTGATACTCCAAGGATCCATTTAACTCCATACAATTATAGCACTATGATCCCACTTTAACTGCCATGGTTCTGTTCTATAGAATTCTTGGATTTGCAGTTGAAGCAGAGGTATTTAGAAATCTCAGCCAGAGAGTTCTAGTACCTTGCTTAACTAAAAACTCCAGGATTCCCTAGGTTGTAACCATAGCAGAAAAAATAGTATCACAATGGGACAACTGTGTCCTATGAAACGGTGTTTTAAGTAGGTCTCAGTAATCACAGCTGGATGAGTAAGTGATTGTTTGATGCAAATTAATGTTAGGCTTTGTGAGTGGGAATCACAACTGGTTCAGAGAGTGTGAGTGATGGTAAAGGGAAAACCACTGCCTACATTAGAATGTATTTATTTTTTACTTGGGTTCATAGTTCCTTGTGATCATCAGGAAAATTAATAGGCACAGCTTCATAGAATGAGTTCTGGACAAGTAAGTTACTCCCCATTTCTTTTTTGAATGAGATTCCTTGGAGCTGGAAACAAAAGTAGACTTATTGTAAATATGACAATGCCTGTTGTGCTTGCCAGCATTTAATAGCTGGGTCTATTTAATGTGCCTTTAGTAGTTTTTGCAGGGCATGAATATGTATCCACCCTGGGGACATGATGAATTCTTGCACTTAAAGTCGACCACTGTCCCACAAAACTGCCTTATAGTGAGTCAGACTACATTTTCCCCCCTTAATTGCAGCAGCTGTCTACCTAGGAACCTATTAACTGACTTAACAGATCTGACCCTAATATTAAGCAGTTGCCTCAGGTTGAGAATGTTGGAGAGCAGAGAGTAATAGTACTCAACTGCAAACTGGATAAATTTCTGGGGGACAAGGACACACCATCTTGAGACTACCCAGTCAACCTTCCCTGCAAAAAGTAGTCATGTGAATAATCCTTTGTTCTTTTAATTCTTTCATTCCCCTCCCTTGTCCTTTTCCAGCACTGGAAAAGAAGATAATTGTTGCTTTGAGAACAGTTCACAATGTCCCCCCACGTGGCTGGATTTACTACAGTTGATAAAAGGCAACCTTGGAGTTTGTGACTTTGCTGCCCTTTCTTTTTGTTTTGGCACAGTCCTTCATGCTAAAGCTCAAGTTTACTGTTTTGTTTACTAGATCCCCTAGTTACAGTGCTGGAGTAAGGAAGGGCACTATCTCCTTCAGGAAACTTGAACACATTGTCCAAGATCTGGCATTTGTGTCAAAATGAGGGATCGTGTTTGCTCAGATCTGCAGTTGTGATAGTAAACTGCTGAATCAGATAGGCAGGTCTGGGTTGGGCCAGGAGGAATAATAGATAGATGACACAGTGAACAAAAGACCTCGAATTATCAGTGGAGATAAGGGATAATGTTTTGACTAGCAGTTATTATTCTTCTCCCCCCCCCCCCCCCCCCACACACACTTCTAAATCAAGGAGTATAATATGGATTAGTTGAGGAGAGTGGGGAAAGATTAGATAACATGGGGTTGGCTGTGGTGTCCTGGAGCCAGTACTCTTCCACTCTCTTTCAAGCTGGCCTTGGCCAAATGCTCCCTGACCTGGAACACCCTGAGTGATATTTTAGCATACTAAAAGCCAGGCCAAACTCATACCTCAGCAAATTCCCAGATGGGTAAGAGCCTTTGGGTTAGATTCTCCCATCCTTTTGGTGCTGTGATGTTTGTGATAGATCAGGCAAAGAAAAGTAGAATCATATAATTATAGAATCTTAGAGCTGTTCTTAGAATTCACAAGGGCAATCTAGTCCAACCTTCTACTGTGCAGAAATATACAAATGAAGCATATCTAGTTGTGTGTTGGTTTCCAGACCTTTGATCATCTTGTGTGCCCTTCTCAGAAAACATCCCAGCTAGTCAATATCCATCTTGAAATGTGGTGTCCAGATATGGACACAATGGCGCGGTACAGAGCGCCAGGAAGAGGCAGCTGGGAGCCGCTTCTCTTTGCTCTGTAGCCACGCTGCAGCAACCAAATTGAGCAGCACAGCAACACAAAAAAAGGACCGCTAAAAAGTGGCTCCTTTTTGCACCACTGCAAACAGCTGGCAGCGGCGCAAGCACATCACTGCTGTATGGCTCCATCTGGAGGCTGCACAGCAGCGACGTCATCGCTACGTGTGCCGTCTATTTGGCACTGCACAGCAAGGACACCCTCATCATGTGCAAGGGGCGAGGGGAGTGTGGGCAGAGCGCCTCTCGCACATGACGAGGGTGTCCTTCGGGGCACGTCTGTACGGGCCAGTGTTCCAGATCAAGTCTGACCAAAGCAGAATAGAATGACACTACTACTACCTTTGATTTGGACGCTAAGTTCTGTTGATGTAGCCTAGAATTGTATGCCCCATAACTCTGTTGATTCATTTTAGCTTGTAGTCTACTAAGAACCATAGATCCTTTTCACATATACAGTACTACTTTTGAAATATTTACTCATCTTCCCCAGGGTTGGGGATAAACTAGTACAAAACATCATGCAAGTATTGTGGACATTCTTGATTTTTGATTGAATTTTTCTTTCTAGCACTGTAGTGCTAAAGTGATATAAAGCTAAACCACTGAAGCTGAGAAAATGTGACTTGCCCAAGATCACCCAGTGGGTTTCTTGGCCAAGCTAGGACTCGAACCCTTACAAGAAAGTAAACGTTAATGAACACAGTAGGGAGTTTATCACACAGGAGCAAAGCGTGCAAATCCCAGGGATAAACGGGGTTTAAATCTTGGTAATATCCCGCAAGAGTGGGATTATTTATAGACATGTCAGGTGATTTTGCCATTAACCCAACATTAGCCCATTCAGAAATGTTTTCCCAAAGTTAAAAAGTGGTGCAATTTTGCGGCTTTCTGCACAGGTTAATGTCACTAAAGTCACGTGACATCATCTGAAAACAATCCCACTCTTCCAAGATATTCCCAGGTTTAAACCCCAGTTATCCACAGGATTTGGGTGCTTCCCTCCCATGTGATAAACTCCTAGGACTGAGCAGAAGGCATAGGCATACTCTGTCAGGACCTAACAATGGGAGGATAAATTTGCCACTTCCTCTGCTGTGTAAGAATTTTGAAACTGTATTGAATTGCAAATTGGGAGGGGGGAGGCTTGAAACCACCACATCATTAACTCTTCACACACACACACACACACACACACACACACACACACACCATTTTTGACAAAAATCCCAACCCTATGTGTTGCAACTAAAGAAAGGGGGAGTTCCTATTGGCACAGATTACAGCTTTTATTCTATTGCTTAATGCAGTGTGGAGTTAATTATTTTGCAGGATTGTGCCATGGGAGAGAAGAGAGAAGCTTTTCATTCCCATCCACTATATTTCTGATTCAAAACAGATTTCCATCCCTATACAGATTCACGATTAAAATGTTTAGCAATCATGTGGCAGTGCAATCGGCACATTTAATCTCATGTGTTGATGTGAGATTTGCTTTTGTGCAGAGCTTGTTGGCCACTGGAAACTTTTTATGATAAATCGCTCAAGAAAACAAAATATCAATGAAGAAAAAGAGGGGACATTCTCAGTAATTTTTAAATGCTTTAAGGTTTGAGTGTTGGACTATAGAGATTATCAGATGGGGGGGAGGGGAGCCAGAAATAAAAGGCATACTCTCGGCATAATTGCGCAATTGCACTGAATCTTTTCAGATGACATCACGCTCATCCAGAACCTATCCAGTGAAGACCAGGAATACTCCAGCAACAAACCATTTATGAGCATAATGTTGTCTGAAAATATTCAGCATGACTGCACAGTTATTCCAGGAGTATGCTTTTTACTCCCAGCTCCCCCTCCCCCCATCTGATCATCTCCTATGACTCTGGAGATCAGGGTTTCAATCCCAGCTCAGCCATATAAACCCACTGGGTGATCTTGGGCAAGTGACACTCTCTCAACCTCAGAGGATGGTAAGGCAAACTTCCTCTGAAGAAACTTGCCAAGAAGACCCCATGATAGGTTCATCTTTGGGTCACCAGAAGTCAGGAAGGATTTGAAGGCACAAAACAACAAGAGTTTTGAGACTTAAAAAGTTTCTTCAGGGATAATTCAGTGATATATTAATGTATGTCATCTAGTGAATACAGTACTAATTTTTGGTTAATCTTACATCTCTCTGTCTTTCTGGAGTTTCCTAATGCATACAAGTACATTTTGCTGTCTGAGGCAAAGGACAACATGGTGCTCAGCCATGTGCACAGCTGTGCCTTCCGAAATTAGAATTCTGCTCCCTGCCATGAAATTTTCCTTCAGTATTCAATTTCATTGCATTGTAAAGATGACACTTTGGAAATGGTGTTGACACCTAAAACTCTTCTATTTGCTTTGTTCCCATTCCCTTGGTCATGTTGCCTGCTTCTCTTCTTTGGCTGCTAAACTGTATTTCTAAATGCTCAGCTGAAGTTTAAGTCATTGTAATTCTAGAAAATTGGGGTAGCACAATTCTTGCTGGGGTGTATGAACTATGTAGTATGTGTTTGGACTGGCAGTGACTATCCAGTGGCCTCATTCATATAGCTCTTTCTCAGGTCTCCTACCTGAGATGTGAATACTGCTGTGCTTCTGAGATATGGCCTTGTTTATGCAGTTCCATTGTTATAGCTTTTCTACCTGCCTTACCTTCAGTGTTCTTCCCTCTCTCTCTCTCTCTCTCTCTTTGCACATTTCTTTATGCACATATAAACATCATACTGTCCAACATTTCACAAATAAAAACTGGGGTACATGTAGCCAAGCAACATTACAGTGTAATCAAGAACACACAAACTAGGAGAGGCTTTAGCAGTTTATCTGAGCCTACTGGGAAGGGAAAGAGTTTCCCTCTCCGCTCCTGTCCTCTCCTTTCTTTCTGGTAGTCATTTGAATGCGGACTACTTTTGCTCTTTTACCTGTTTTTAGCAGCTGAAGTAAGCTGAGGACAAAGGGAGAGGGTGAAGAGAAATAATATTCAGGGCCTTATCTGAGTTATTGCTTGTATTTATTGTTGTTTTGGTGTACTGTTTGTTGTCATGTTTTGTTTTAAAATGCATTAATAAAATTTTAATTAAAAAAAAAAGAAGAGAAAGAAACCGGGACATTGTTAAATAGCTGAAAAAAATAGGAGAATAAAGGAGTAACAAATGTCCTTGCCCAACTGAGACAGTTGGATGTATGAAATGTATACACACAATGGTTCATACTTTTCCCTTTGCAATGAATCAAATGCACTTTAGTTTTTCCAGTACATGCGCTTCACTTAGTATCAATCACACACACACACAGAGCGCAATTCTATTGTTCCAGTTTTTTTATTTATTAAAATATTTACATCCTACCCATTATTTGATGATCTCAGGCCAGCTTACAATAAAACTACTTTAAATCAATAAATAATTACAAAAATTTTAAAGATTAAAAATATATTAGTTTTTAAAAATTTACCAAATTTACACTTTAAAAACGGTTAATTTTGAATGATGTAACTATAAAACATGTGCAGCCTGGATAAAATCAGTATGACATGAAAAATACAACTTTAATCCTCAGTTCATCATTTCTTTTTGGCTGGCATTATGAAGTGATCAGGCTGCTCCACCTTGGTCAAAATGCCTTGTGATCTGAGACCAGATATGGAAATGCCATGTAATAAAAGCTTGTTAGTGGTTTCTCTGGAAAAATTGAGCTCTTCTCTTTGCTCTCTGCCCTGGTGAGTTTGTTTACAAGCCCATGTGATCTTGCTGTTCTTAAACAGTCTTTGTGCTTGTAAATCCAAAAACAGAAGTAGATGAGCTGGATTTTTTATGCTGTAATTTACAGCCTTGTCTTGTACGTGTGTTTATTTGGAAGTAAGTCCAAGTACTTTCAACAGGGGTTACCTTCAAATAAGTGTGCAGAGGTTTCAAGGCAAGATTAATAGCCCAGTCCTATGCAAAGGTGAAGTTGATGTCTCTCCCCCCCCCCCCCACTAATTCTGCACATGATTCAGCTGTTGGTCTCCTCTAAGGATTATGCGCTACTGGCAAACTTTTTTTCTTGTTTTCTTTTCCATTTTTGGGCAGTTGGCCAAGCAATGCTTTGGAAAAAGCTGGACCCTGCATAGATGATGATCAATGTTTAGTAACTAAAACTCCTCCTGGTTCCTGAAAGTGAACTGGACAAAACCATGCCATAAAAGCAAATTATAGATGTGGCTCAAAAGCATACATTCTCATTGTGGGATGTGACACAAGATGGGCCCTCTCAAATACCAGCTCAGAGTAAACTTGCTTGCTAATTGAGCCTTTTGGATACAGGGGATACCATACTACTGCTGTACAGTTCAAGCCACATTAATCTAAAGCAGCAATTGGCAAATGATGGGTTTCAGCCATCAGTTGAGTCATTGGAGGTTGGCCGTGGCAAGTGGCCGGGATGTTGAGATTTTAGAGGTGGACTATGTGTACATAGAAATTTTTTTGTCTTACACAACTCAGTATTTGAGATGCATATTCTTGCTTACTCTGCTCTTGCAGGCAAGAATGCATAACTTCAAAAGTTCTTCTCCTGCTGGGTGAAAGTGGGAGAGTTTTGGTACATCTTTTGATGATTTTTCACATTTTGAGATTTTGTGTGTGGGAGAGAGAGAGAGAGAGAGAACAATTTATTTCCTTTAAAAAAAAGAAAACTCTTGAGTTTTGTGCAAAAAGAATCTGCAAAGAAACATTATTTTCATACATGGAGTAACAAATGTCCTTGCCCAACTGGGACAGTTGGATGTATGAAATGTATACACACAATGGTTCATACTTTTCCCTTTGCAATGAATTGAATGCACTTTAGTTTTTCCAGTACATGTGAATGGTTATATCAAGGATGTGCAACATTTTGTGGTTGTGCGCTTCACTTAATATCTATCACACACAGAGCACAATTCTATTGTTCCATTTTTTAAAATTTATTAAAATATTTACATCCTACCCTTTATCTGATGATCTCAGGCCAGCTTACAATAAAACTACTTTAAAACAATAAATAATCAGAAAAGTTTTAAAGATTAAAAATATATTAAATAGTCTTTTAAAATCTACCAACACTTTTGTAAACCTGTTTTCCATTTTTAAAAGGAGAAATCAGATATTTCTACACAACTACAGCATTTACAGATCTCTACAAGGATTCCTAATTGGCAGTTTGACACTGGAATATCAAAGTACAAGTCTACTTGACTGACTCCTTGCAAATGCAGTTTTTTGTGCCCAGAACCTTATCATAAGACAAAAGAAAGTCGAAATACAGCGAGAAAAGTGGTTTTCTCCTTACCTCTCCACATGCCATCAAAGCACTTCCATTCTCTTCCCAAGGGAGAAGGTCATAAAAGTGTGTCTTTTGTTGTGCTGGAAAAATCCATTTGCCAAAAGGCACACTCTGACGACCATCTTCCTTTGCAAGGAGAACAGAAGTGCTATCACAGCATGCGGAGAGGCAAGGAAAAAGCCACTTATCTCTCACTGCCTCTCAGCTTTCTTTTGTCATGTGATAAGGCTCTCTCACTCATGCACACAGTCAGGAGGGGATTCCCAGTCCACTGACAACAGTTCAGTGGTAGAGCATGTGAGCTGCAGTGATTTTGGGCAACAGCTTGTCTTCAGCTACTTCTTAAAATCCCTTGAAAGACAGCAGTATCTAACGTTAAAGAAATAATACTTCAGTAAATAGACTCAGATTTACCCTGACCAAACTCAGTAACAAGAAAGATGGCAAAATTTTATAATGGCTTTTTGAAAGGTATATACATACGGATTAGGGTTAAGATCCTGCTGAATGCAGGAAAACAGAAAGCCCTGGGATAGTGACATGGAATCAACACTGTTTTCTGTTGTGCATGCAGCAATCTTGGCATAGCAAGGACCAGGATATCTCATTGTGTGAGCATAAAATGTAAAACCACTTGGGCAGTGGTCAGTAGCACAGTACTTTGACTCAAAAGGAGTCTTGGGCTGCATATACACTGCAAAATTAATGCAATTTGACACCACTTTAACTGCCATGGCTCAATGCTATAGAATTCTGGTATTTGTAGTTTTGTGAGATATTTAGGCCCGTTACAAACGGGCCTTAAAGTGCGCACTCCGTGCGTGCTAGGGTTAGAAAGGGGCGTCCTTTCTGGATGCTCCCAATTCTAGCACGCGCGGAGCGCGCACAAAATGGCAGCCTCTATACGGGGCGGCATGGACGTGACGTCGTCACGCCACGACAGGGCAAATAGTCTTTTGCCACTTCCCCGCAGCCTGGAAAGCGGTGGATCAGGGCCTCAGTGGCTGCTGCTCTGGCCGCTGAGGCCCCAATCCGGCTGGGAAAGGGGCGGGTGCAGGCCCTTAGTCTTAGTCTTAGTCTTAGTAACCCACCTTAGTCTTCTCTGTCAGAGGGCTATCGTGCCACAAGCTACAAATCAAAGGATTCCATAGAATGGAACCATGACAGAATGGTGTCAAATTGTATTAATTCTTCAGTACAGACAGGGATGAAAAAAGGGGGGGGGCATTTTATTTTTAAAAAAATAACATAATAAAGAGATGCAGTAATCTTGACAGTCACCAATGCAATGTGGGCAGCATCAAGGCCTTAGAGAATGTCCATTTCCCAGGCTTGATACACACCATTCTGGGGCTATTTGGCAGGACCAAACTTCATTGTACTGTTTCGAGACAGACTTTTTCACTGTGTGTGTGTGTGTGTTTCAAAATATTTTGGCTGGAATTCTTTCTCTTGCAGTGTTATCAAATGTTGCATAAGGAGATATCCAGTTTAACTCAGCAGCACAAGGCTGATGAACAATGGTCAGTCACAGCAATACCTGAAACACAAATGGCTACTGATTGTCCACAAGGATGTGCCAGGGAAGCTGGCCAGTGGCCACCTTCTTTGCCCCTCTCCAGTGCCAGACCATGAGGTAATTATGCCAGCTGAATTTTACACTTGGTCAGTTTCAAATGGGATCTCAGCATTTGTATACATCTGCAAACTGCAGATTCCCTGGACTGATAACCTCCTCTCTTATTCCATAGTCTCTTCATTTTGGTTACACTCTATTTACCTCACGCTTTAGTTCAGTGTTGCAGCAGTTCTTCAAAAGGATTTTTCCAGGAGGAGATGTGTGAGTAGGGATGCCACTACCAGATTTTTTTGGGGGGGGGGCATTGGTCCCCCAAATAAGAATTTTGAAATTTTCTTTCATTCCCCAAACTTCTAGCATTTTAGAGAGTGAGACAATGAAAATTGTCCATACCTGGAACTCATCTATTTGTTGTGTTCACATTCCCTTTGGAACTTTGCCTGCCTCCTTTCTTTGGCTCCCTAATTTACTTCTAAATAGATATTGAACTAAATTTTCAGAACCAAACCCCCAGCAGATACCAAGGGCCTACTGTAACTACCATGCATAGCAGTTTGATTGCATATAGTGTAAGTATGTCAGTGATCATTGGCATAGGTGGGCATCCACTTGCGGTCCTAATCCTCCACACAGCCAGGGCTATACACATAGTGAGTATATTTGAACACGCTTGGCTATGTATAGAATGTTTACATGCATTAAGCATGCTTTACATGCATTAAGGGGCTGTACAATGTTTGCTTGAATGCTCAGTCAAGTCTACTTCACATACTTGATGGGAGGCCAAATGAGGTAAGAATTACAAGGCATGTCGCAACCTGGGCACACTCTCCAAAGTGTGTGTGTGATAGGTGAGTTCTGTTGGAGGTGACAGATTGAAAAGAAAGCAGTGTGTGATAACCATGCTTCCTGTGAGTTCAGATGCTCATAAAAAACAAAGGAATGTAAAACTTAAGAATGTTCTTATCACAGTAGATTGCATTACAAAGTACAGAGCGTGTGGCCTCAAGTGAACTAAACAGGTTTCACTCTGTGGCTGCTTTTCTACCTGTTATATTATTGCTCAGCAGCATAGTTCTATAATGTCCCTTGTCATTGTTTCCTAGTTTGTATCTTACATTTTAAATTTATTATACACTACCTTGAGGGCTCTGGTCATCAGGTCGTTGAAACCTTCAATAAATTCAGAATGCATGCAGATCATTTGTTGTTTACTTCCTACATTGTTTACAAGAAAATAGACCTGGAACAGAAGTGAAAGAAGACAATTCAGAGAACTAGGAGTTAGGATTAGCTGGGAACTTCCTACTTACATCCACAAGTCTTTTCTCTTCAAAATGGTAGGTGGGGGGGGGGGAGACATGCCATCATTAAGTAAAGCTAAAGTTATTCCCTTGATATGAATGTCTAGTAGTAACCAACTGTAGGCGGCAGTGCTCATCTCCATTACTAAGCCAAAGAGCTAGCATTGTCTGACGACTGCTGTGGTGGTCACGTGGCTAGCATGACAGCACGGAATGCTCTTACCTTCCCACTGAGAAGTAGTACCTATTTACCTACTTGCATTTGCATGCTTTCGAACTGCTAGGTTGGCAGAAACTGGGACTAGTGACAGGAGTTCACCCCATCTTGAAGCACTTGGGCTATCATTAACAACACACACAAAAAAATGTTGCAATTTTTTACTTAGAAGTGATTTTGCTGAATGTTGCTGCATATTGATTATGTTTCATCATGTGCTGGGAGACAAAAGGAAGAATGAGGCTTGGAATGAATTTCTCAAGGAGTTCCCAATTGCACAAAGTCTGCATGCACACATTTTGTTCTCATAGAAACAGTGACCTGACTGTGAGGTGAACATGAGGCGGTAGAACAGAGCCAGTGTTACCAAACATCCTCCTTTACCAGGACATTTCAGCCTTCTGCCCAGGAGAAATTCCAAAATCTCCTCCATTTTAAGCATGACTAAGATGCATGAATTTATATTTATATTGCTTTGAGCTTTTATTTGTAATGTACTGATCTACATTTTTCTTGAATATCCTCCATTTTGCGATGCCTTGTCCTCCTTTGCAGAGTGATGACTTGTCCTGAACAGAGCCATTGGTTCAACTTCACCACTTCTTCCAGCTGCCCATTTTAAGATGGAATTGTAGGAATAGAACAACTAATGCTAACCATATCATAAATAATAATAATAACAACAACAACAACCTATCTGGACTGCCCGAGCACTGTTTGTGATGATAAAGTGGGGAACAGGAGAGCAAATCTGCAGAGTATTATGGTGCAGTTGTTAGGATGCTGGACTAGGATCAGCAAAATCTAGTT
>NC_056525.1:232681689-232716603 GCF_019175285.1 Sceloporus undulatus
TATTATTATTATTATTATTATTATTATTATTATTATTATTATTATTATTATTAAGCTTTATTTATATAGCACTGCAGATTTACACAGCGCTGTACATACAATTATTATTATTATTAAGCTTTATTTATATAGCACTGTAGATTTACACAGCGCTGTACATACAATCTTTTTTATTAGATCGTTCCTTGCCCTCAGGCTTACAATCTAAAAAGACAAGGCACAAAAGGAGAAGGGAATGGTGGTGGGGAAGGGGGAAAGTCCAGCATTTCTTCTCTCCCTTTGAGGCCTGGACCAAGGCAGATGGACTGGAGGGAGGGCTCTGTTTCATAATCAGAAACGAAAAGAGAGGTGTCCAGTGGCTCCGTTAATGAGGTTTTATTGGATCAGTTTCAGTCTATGAGTACTGATGACATATACAAGCTGCTCCGAAAGGTTAAAAAGACCACTTGCCCTCTTGATCCCTGCCCATCCTGGCTAACTATCCAGGGAGGCAAGGCAACTTTGAATTTATTAAGATCAATAATTAACGTCTCCTTCAAGGAAGGATATTTTCCAGCCATCTTAAAACTGGCTGTGGTTAAACCTTTACTCAAAAACCCTTCCCTTGATCCCCTGGAGAGATCCAACTACCGGCCAGTTTCTTTTCTTCCGTTTTTGGGCAAGGTGATTGAGAGGGCGGTTGCAAACCAATTCCAAGCAGTCTTGGATGAAGCCGATTAAACTGGCTTCAGGTCAGGATACAGAGTGAAGACTGCCTTGGTCGATGATCTCCATCTGGGTATCGACAGGGGAAGTGTGATCCTGTTGGTGGTCTTGGACCTCTCAGAGGCCTTCGATACCATCGACCATGGTATCCTTCTGGAACACCTGAGAGAGTTAGGAATTGGCGGCTCTGCATTTGCAGTGGTTCCAGTCCTACCTCTCAGGCAGATTCCAGATGGTGTCGCTTGGGGACAGTTATTCGTCCAAGAAGGAGCTCAAGTCGGGTGTCCCTCAGGGCAGAATTTTGTCCCTAATGCTGTTTAACATTTACATGAAGCTGCTGGGTGAGATCATCTGGAAACATGGGGTGAGATGTTATCAATATGCTGATGACATATTGATATGCTGATGACATATTGTCTCCAACTGCTTCAGTAATCAAGGAAGGCATCTCCCCTCTGAATGACTGTCTGAGGTCAGTAATGGATTGGATGAGGGAAAATAGACTTAAGTTGAATCCAAATAAAATGGAGGTACTCGCTATAGGAAACCCTGCACCGGGTATGGAGATTTGTTCACCAGTCCTGGAGAGAGTCACACTTCCCTTAAAGGACTGTGTCCGCAGACTGGGGGTATTTCTGGGTTCGTCGCTTCAGCTGCCTTCCGAGGTTGATGTGACGGCTAGGAGTGCTTCAGCTGATACGCCAGCTGCGACCCTACCTGGAGCAGAGGTATCAAGAAATGATTGTACATTCACTAGTAACCTCTCATCTTGATTTCTGTAATGCACTCTACATGGGGCAACCCTCATGCCACATTTGGAAGTCGTAACTGATTCAGAATATGGCAGTCAGGTTGGTCATAGGTAAAGCTAAATTCAACCCTATTACACCTATATTGAAATCTCTTCATTGGCTGCCTATTAGCTTCTGGGTTCAGTACAAGGTGTTGGTTATTACTTATAAAGCCCTACCTGGCTTGGGTCCAGCATACTTGAGGGAACGCCTCCTCCCATACAATCCTTCCCATGCTCTCAGGTCCTCTGGGAGGAACCTACTCCAGCCAAAGAAAACCAGGCTGGTGGTGACTTCCCAGAGGACCTTTTCAGGTGCCGCTCCTAAAATGTGGAATGACCTGCCAGAAGAGATCCACCATATTACATCTTTGGAGGCATTTAAAAAGGCGATAAAGACGGATCTCTTCCAGTGGGCCTTTCCAGACTAACCTCCAGCTGAATTAACCAAATTGATTCATTCACTCTTTCATCGCTTCTCCTGATGGTCTCTTGGAATAATTTGAACTGTGTTGATCCTTAGTTACAAAATTTATAACTAAGTACACTGTACTGCAGATATTGTATTGTATCTTTGGCTAGGCTTGATGGAGATGGGCCTGCGTTTTCATTCCCTCCAGGCCGGATGGCTTGCCTTTCTCTCCCCGTGGATGTTGGTGGATGGAGGGGGGGGGGCTCTTCTAGTTTCCATTGAGCCATGAAACATACTGGGCTAGTGAGCTTGTGCTGGTTACTGTCTCCAGCCTGGCCTGTCTTAACAGGGTTGTTGTGAGTTTAAAATACAGAGGAGACAGAGGAGTCATATATACTCACTTGAGCTCACTGAAGGAAAAGCATGTGATAAATGTAACTAATAAATTAAATAAAGAGAGCCAGCATGTATTGGTTAAGTATTGGACTACAGCTCTGGAGTGGTGTGTACTGGAATGGGGCAGAAATGATCAAGAATAAGGATTAGGCCCCTTTCACCTTGAATGACGTAGCTGGATTTTCAATTATGTATTTGGAAGGAGACAAAAGGGTAAATTCTTATGGTGGAAGTTATCTTATGTATTTTCACCTACTTTGTATAGTTGGTCCTTGATATCTACTGGGTTTTGGTTCCAGGATTCTCCATGGATACCAAAATCCATGGATGCTCAGCTTCCATTAACTACAATGGCATAGTAGTGTACCTCATATAAAATGGCATAATCAAGGCTATCTATCTATCTACAAGCCATGAATGGTTGAATCTATGGACATTGAATCCATAGATACGAAGGGCCAACTATTTGTGTTATTTTGGGCTTTAAGGTTTGCATTAAAGATTGTAACACAACTGAGCAGCATATGTATCAGTCCCACGGTGAGGTCTTCCATTGTATCATGAAACTGCGACACTGGATATGTGCTCAGTTTGGCACAGTTGGCCCTTTGAATTCATGGGTTCTGCATTAATGAATACCACCTTCCATGGCTTGAAAATATTCCAGAAAAAGAGAGAAGAATTCCATAAAGCAAACTTTTGATTTTTGCCATTTTATATAAGGGACAGTTTTACTGCATCATTGTGTATAGTGGGACTTGGGCATCTACAAAATTTGGTATCCATAGGGAGATGGGGTCTTGGAACCAAACCCCAGCAGATACCAAGGGCCCCCCGTATATATTTTACAGTGCTGCTGTTGTGTTTTGATTTGTTTTTTAATTGGACTCTTCAGGAAAGGAATAAACAATTGTAGTCAATGGACACAAATATGGTGCTGGTCCCTGACACATGGAGTGGGGGAAAGCTGCAAAGGAAGGAGCTAGGCTAGTCTGGTAGGAGCCAACCAATCACAGCTCAGGGAATGTCATGAAGGTGGGCCTATGGGGGGGGGGATATACAAAACTGAGGCTTGTCTCTGACAAAAGATAGGTAGGGCAAAGATAGAATAGAGATAGGAAAAAACTATAATAAAGATAGGACTGTCCACCTTGGAAAAGAATTGAATAAGATATTGGGAGCTGTGAATGATTTAAATAGTTCAGGGATTAATATTTGTATACTAATAAACTTCGACAATACAATTCCCTTATCCACAGGACCGGTACTCATGCTTTCACTTCCCTGCTTCTGAAAAAAAAAAGTCTCTCTTGACATCTGGAGATCCTCCAGCACAACAGTATGGTCAACTTCATCAGAAACTGCTATTATCCATGATTTTCACTATCCACTGTAAGTCTGGGAACTGTCATGCACCCCTGCATTTTGGGGTCCTCATATTTTGATATCTCATATTTGGAGATAACATGTTTTTGAGAGATCGATGACCTTTCAGGAACACTTTAAGGTCAGGTTCCCAAGGAAAAAAATGAATTGTTTCCCACAGGCATGTGTACATCCAAGTAAACAAAATCATCAAATCTAAAGGACGTCTTCCTTCCCCCAAATAGTCCACATTTCCTCTCGAAATCAAATACAAAGGGTCTCTTTACACTTAAAGAAGAAAGCCAATCTCTCTCTGCCTACCCCCTGTTGTGAACCTAGCCAAACTTCTCCATCTACCCATCCATTCCTGGAATATCCCAATTCAATTGTTGCTTTGGTTAGAACCATCAACCAGTCCAGAATCCCATTGTCGATTCCTGAGACAAATAATTTAGCCTTTGTTACTTGGTTAGATAGCCCATTGCCCAGGGCTAGTTTTAAGATATAAATATGGTTTCAAAACCTAACCTCTGAGCACACAGCAGGCATATACACCCACATTCTGTGTACATTCTGTGTTGCCCTCAGACCTCCCAGTCTGAGCCACTCCAGTTTTCCATAGTCTTCTCATTGGACAGGGACAGTGTGCCCCCCATATCCAAGGACTTACCATCTATGGATTTGAGCATCTGCGGATGGCAAACCCATGGGGGGGCAGCAGAGGAGTAGGAGGAGTAGGCAGGGAAGGTGAGGAGGAGGAGGAGGCAGTGGTGGCAGCAGAGCAAAGAGGAAGAAGAGGAGGGAGGACTTTGTTTGGTGGCAGTGTTCTACCGTTCGCTGTGAGTGGATACTGGACCTTATTTGCAAAAGGACTGGAATGCTTCCCTGCTGTGTACCATTTGCTACATTATTTACCACTAATAAAGCTTATGTTACAGCAGTAACATGTGTTTCACAAACAAAACAAAACAAAACAAAAACCACATTGGAGAGGCCTGGAAGTACATATAGTTCCAGAAGAAGACAGTAAGAATATAATAAAAATTATTTTGGACTCATGAGACATCTGGTCCAAATTCCACGTTCCCACGATGGCTGAGCAGATGCCTTAGGGAAGCCCATAAGCAGGTCCGGACTCAGAAATAGACTTCTCAGTTGCTCATCAGCAACTGAGAAGGCATGCAGCCTGTTAAGATGGAGGCATCATCTTGTGATGATTCTTGGTAGACCTGTTCTCAGTTTGCCTAACATCTCGAAAGAATATTGAAATAGAATGTATGCTTACACATTGAAAAATAAAATAAGGTTCAGATTTAAATGAAAATAGAATTCAATTAATGCAAGTAGGTGCCACTGTGCAAATAACTCTTTATGAGCATCATCATGGTGTAGTGGTTTGCGTGTTGGACTACAACACTGGAGACCATGGTTTGAGTCCCAGCTCAGCCATGAAACCCACTGGGTGACATTCGGTAAGTCACATACACTCAGCCTCAAAGGAAGACAATGACAAATCTCCTCTGAACATATCTTGTCTAGAAAACCCCATGAAGGCACACAACTATATCACCAAAGTGGACAAATCTCTGACTAGGTGACTTATATTTCAACATAGTTTGAAATCTAGGTGCTGACCAGCAGGCTACCTCAAGGACTCTGTTCTCATCTCTTAAGTGTCTTAGTGACCTGAAGCCAGTCTTGGATTGGATAATTCTACACCAAAGGATCCTGTCATAGAATACTTTCCTCTGACAACCCTTTAAACCATGTAATTTCCAGAAGGGTGGCTGTGTTCCTCTATTGCAGGAAAAAGATGTTGGCTGGCATCTTATATTGCAGATTCATAACCTAGAGTTACAGATACCAACAATTATCGTCCAGTTAGTCTGACATCAATCCCAGAAAAGATTCTAGAGCAGATAATTAAACAAAGAGTCTGTGAACATCTAGATGGCAATTCTATAATCACAAAAACTCAACATGGGTTTCAGAGAAACAAGTCATGCCAGACAAATCTAATCTCTTTCTTTGATAAAATTACGAGCTTGGTAGATGAAGGGAATGCTGTGGATGTAGTGTATCTTGATTTCAGTACGGCCTCTGACAAGGTTTCCCATGACATTGTCGCAAACAAGCTTGTAAAATGTGGACTAGACAAAGGAACTGTTACATGGATTTGTAACTGATTGACTGGCCGAACCCAAAGGGTGCTCAACAATGGCTCTTTTTCAGCCTGGAGGGAAGTAACCAGTGGGGTCCCACATGGCTCTGTCCTGGGCCCAGTGCTATTCAACATCTTTATCAATGACCTGGATGACAGAATTGGGAGCATATTATCAAATTTGCAGATGACACCAAATTAGGGGGAATAGCTAATACTCCAGAGGACAGGATCAAAAATCAAAATGACCTGAATAGACTAGAAATCTGGGACAAAGCTAACAAAATGAAATTCAACATGGAGAAATGTAAGGTATTGCACTTAGGGCAGAAAAATAAAATGCACAAATATAGGATTGGGGACACCTGGCTGAATGAAACTACGCCACAATTCAGAAAGGACATTGAGCGTGTCCAAAGGAGGGCAGCTAAAATGGTGAAGGGTCTGGAAACCATGTCCTATGAGGAACGACTTAGGGAGCTGGGGATGTTTAGCCTGGAGAAAAGAAGGTTAAGAGGTGATATGATAGCCCTGTTTAAATATTTGAAGGGATGTCATGTTGAGGAGGGAGCAAGCTTGTTTTCTGCTGCTCCAGAGAACAGAACCCAGAACAATGGATGCAAGCTCCAGGAGAAGAGATTCCACCTCAACATTAGGAGGAACTTCCTGACAGTAAGGGCTGTTCGACAGTGGAACGCACTCACTCGGAGGGTGATAATGGCAGGTGACAGACCGCCCATTTGGGGTGGGCTGTACCCGCCCCTTTCCCCGGTGTATTGGGGCCTCAGTGGCCAGAACAGCAGCCGCTGAGGCCCCGATCCGCTGCTTTTCAGGCTGCAGGGAAGCAGCAAAATGCTGCTTCCCTGCAGCCTGAAAAGGGGTTTCCCTGGGGCTTCAAGCCCCAAGGATACCCCACAGCAGCAGGGAGGAGGAGAAAGGGGCTGCTTGGCCCCTTTCTCCTTTGGTCCACTGGGCGCAGCCGTCTGAAGGCTGTGCCCAGCGGATCAAACCAGGAAGGAGCTCCAAAACGGAGCTCCTTCCTGCTCCGTGCTAAGGGCGCACTAGGCGCCCTGGCGCGGTGCGAGGATGTCACTTCCGCGCCGCCCCGTATAGAGGCAGCACGGTTATGACGTCCTCATGGCGGTGGCCGTGTGGAACGGCCGCCACCATTTTGTGCGTGCGGAGCGTGCACTAGGGTTAGGGGGTGCGGAAGCACCGCCCCTTTCTAACCCTAGTGCGTGCTCCACACGCACAAAACGGCCCGTTTGTAACAGGCCAGAGTCTCCTTCCTTGGAGGTCTTTAAACAGAGGCAGGATGGCCATCTGTCGGGGATGCTTTGATTTGGATTTCCTGCATGGCAGGGGGTTGGACTGGATGGCCCTAGTGGTCTCTTCCAACTCTACGATTCTATGATTCTATCTAACTGTTCCATATTTAGTAATTCTATGTTTTAATGATCATGTTCTATTATGAGGATTGTAAATGCCTCCCAAAACTACCTTAATAGCCAACAGTAGCTTCAAACAATGGAGGTTCTAGTTTTTTGTGGGGTTTTCGGGCTATGTGACCATGTTCTAGAAGATTTTCTTCCTGTCGTTTCGCCAGCATCTGTGGCTGGAATCTTCAGAGGTTCTGTTGTGCTGGTAATCAAGGCACAGCCAGTGAGGAAAGCTGCGACACAAGTTCTTGTTGAACCATAGATTGCTGACGAAAAGGGGCTGGAAACACCATCTTTTTGTACCAATTGCCAGAAGAACAGACCGCCATTGATCAGAGGTTGTTAAGCTAGGTTTGGGGTATTAGGCCAGGAGATGACACTTAGTTTGCACTCATAACTAAGTCACCAATGTAGGTTCTTGGCTATCTTGTGGTATTTTAAAAGATCCACATCTTAATCTGATGTAAGCTTTTGTGGAGTGCAGCCAGAGGACATATGCCTCTGAATAAGTAGGCTGCAGCCTGTGCATGTTTGTGCCAACTGAAACTTGTTAGTCTTTAAGATGCCACAAGACTCTTTGTTGTTTTTGGACAGAAAGGTGAACTCTGTAAAGTAGAACACATGGATCACTAACTTGCTCAGACTGCTCCTGAACACTAAACTCCCTAATGTTCTGTACATGTGTAAACATACCCGAAGCATGACTGTTTGTGATGATGATGCTGAGCTAATCTCTTATTTTAAAGAAAACATTTCAGTACACACACACTTATTTTATGATGTTATCAGTAAAAGGGAGTAAGCATCCATTGCAAGGAATGTTTGTTGCATTACAAACATAGCAAGTATGTGGCAAACAGAACAAAGAGAGTTAATGGTCTTAACTTACTGGCCAAGATATAGTCTATACTGAAGAACACTAAACAATAAGGGGGAAACAGGAAAGTTCTGGTATTCTGCCAAAACATCACTCAAACAAACATGCCTTGACATAGGCAAAAGTCACACAGATCTTGGGGTGGCAACGTGGCTACAGTTACATGTGCTTCAGAATATGAGATTTCCAGTGTATATGGAGCATAAATCCCTGAAGCATATATTACAGAGTTGACATCTGGCGTCCCCCAGGGCGCCATTCTGTCCCCCATACTGTTCAACATTTACATGAAGCGGCTGATGACACCCAAATATGTTTCTCTATGCCTCCGACTGCTACAGTGACCAAGGATGGCATCTCTCCTCTGAATGCTTGCCTTGAGTTGGTAATGGCTGGATGAGGGGAAACAAACTGAAGTTGAATCCAGAGAAAACGGAGGTACTTGCAATAGGAACCTCAGGTCTAGGGAAGGAAATTTGTCAACCTGTCCTGGAAGGGTTCACACTTCCCCTGACGGACGAAGTTTGCAGTTTGGGAGTACTCCTGGATCTGTCTCTACAGTTGTCATCTCAAGTAGATGTGACGGCCAGAAGTGCTTGATACCAACTTCGGTTGATAAGCCAACTGTGTCCCTACCTGGACCGAAAGGACTGAAGCAGTGGTACATGCACTGGTGATTTCTCATCTTGATTTCTGTAATGCGTTCTACATGGGGCTACCCATGTACCAAGTTCGGAAGCTTCAGTTAGTACAAAATATGGTAGCCAGATTGGTCACCGGCTCCTCAAGGCTTGACCATATAACACCAATTTTAAAAGATCTTCACTGGCTGCCAATTTGCTTCTGGGCACAATAGAAGGTGTTGGTTATTACCTTTAAAGCCTTACATGGCTTGGGCCCGAGTTACTTACGGGAATGCCTCGCCCTACATAATCTGCCCCGCACTCTCATAACAACGGGGAAGAATTTGCCCTGCCCAGACCCTTGGCCATACTCTGGAATTAAAAACAACTAACTAGGCTCAACTTCCTAAAGAGCTTTTACCATAGCTGCGCAAAGATTGTGGAATAGTCTCCCAGAAGAGATCCGTCTTACTACCTCCTTGGAGACCTTTAAGAGGGCAGTTAAGATGGATCTCTTCCGGTGAGCATACCCACCCGATCTTGTATAAGACACACAGATCCACCTCCTTGAACAGGACTGGAATATCTTTATTCCACAGTCGCTTTTTGATACCTTGTTTTTAATTGCTAATTCTTTATGTATTTTATTGTTGTGCTTGTACTTGTATTTTTTGTAATCCCGCCACGATCCATCCGAGAGAGGCAAGAAAATATAAATAATAATAATAATAATAATAATAATAATAATAATAATAATAATTAATAATTATTATTATTATTATTATCTTCACTACAATGTTCTGCCTATACTGCATGTCCTCTAATGGCTTTCAGGTGGTTTTGGGACTCAGAGTGTTGTTTTTGCCCTTTGAGGTCTTTAATTTGTATTGGCTGACTCATGGCTCTCAAGTCACTAGTGAGAGGGTTTTTTAAAAAAAAAATTTATTACAACAAACAAATAACAACAACAACGAAAAAAGAAATAAAAAAATACAACAAACCAAGAAATAAGGAATTACTGCCGTATCGACTAATTGGTCGAATACGGTAGAGTCCCTCATATAGTTGTAGAATGTGTTAGAGAAAATAGGGGTTCCAGCACTTCCTTAATATTTCAACAGTCATATAGACATTACCTAAAACAGATCTTTATTTATCCCCCATATGTTACTCCAATATGTCACAATGGGATGCCAGTTTTTTTTCCATATTGAGTCATGTTCCTGTTTTTTATTTCTTTTTCATTTCGTGTATTCTTTGTAACCACTATTCCATGCTGGGTGTCTCAGCTTTTTTCCATATAGCTGCTATTTCTAATCTTGCAGCCGTGATTAGATAGAATAGTATTTTCCATATTTCATTTTCTTTGGGGTTCTTCATCAGTGTTGTCATATTTAATAAGTAAATCTCGGGTTCCTTATTAAATTTAATCTTGAATATTTCTTGTATTGCTAAGTGAACCTTTTCCCAGAATTCCTCAATCACCTCGCAGGTCCACCACATATGATACATAGTCCCTCTGGCCTTATTACACCTCCAGCATCTGTCTTCTTGCATATTGAACATTTTCTTAAGTTTAGTAGGGGTAAGATACCACCTACTAAAGCTGTCTGTCTAATGTAGTTAAGGGGTAGACAATTTGTGACCCTTCAAATCCTGTTCAACTACAGAGTCAATGGTAGAGATGGAAACAAATAACTAAAGATCCTGAGTTGTAAAGATATATCATCAAATGCTAAAGTTAGGATTGTCCATGCCACCGTATTTCCCATTTCTATGTTTGGTTGTGAAAGCTGAACAGTGAAGAAAGCCGATAGGAAAAAGATCTGATGTGCTGGAGAAGAGTTCTGAGAATGGACTGCTAAAAAGACCAGTGGATGGGTCCTAGAATAGATCAGGCCCAAACTCTCCCTAGAAGTAAAGATGACTCAACTGAGATCATGAGAAGGAAGGACTCACTAGAAAAGACTATAATGCTTGGTTAAGTTGAGGGCAATAGGAAAAGAGGAAGACTGCATTCTAGATGGATAGACTCAGTCAAAGAAACCACAACCATAAATCTGCAGGAGCTGAGCAGGGCAGGTGAGGATAGGTGACTTGGAGGTCTCTCAAACATAGAGTCGCCATGGGTTGGCACTTAACAAAAACAACAAATATTTGAAAAGGGTTTTTCCCAAATATCAGGAAATCCTGCTGAAGATAATCCTTGATGGGCAAGAATCCTTTCAATTCCGGCCTCATTCTGAATGAAAAGTGCACATGTGATGCAAATGGTATAATGAAGTGTCTTCTTCCTAAACTTGTTTTCTTTGAATACATTTGCTGATTGCTCAGTGTGTTGACTTTGGAGTAAGTCCCACTGGGCACATTTTTTTTAATGGTCAGGGCTAATAATATAAAAATCACTGTCAGGAATTTATTTAATTTCCCTCTGACTTTACTGTCTATGGTCTAGCCCCATATCCATGTTTTCATCATGGCAAATTGCCACCAGTACAACCAGGGCTGCATTCACACTGCAGAAATAGTTTGACACCACTTTAACTGCCATAACTCAGTGCTCTGGAATTCTGGGAATTGTAGTTTTTTCTGGTACCAGAGTTTTCTGAAAGAGAAAGCTAAATGTTTTCCCAAACTACAGTTCCCAGAATTCCATGTCACTGAGCCATGGCAGTTAAAGTGGTGTCAAAGTGGATTATTTTTTGCAGTGGATGAATCTTGCCAAGAAAACCCCATGGTAGGGTCACCTTAAGGTTGCCGTAAGTCAGAAACAACTTGAAGGCACCAAACAATCACCACCACAAACATTTCATCATACCAACAACTAGCTGCTTGCAGCACCCAGCACATTTTGCCAAATGGTAAGACTAATCATGCTAGAATCAAATGTGAAAGCAGTTACTTTCAGCCCACTCTTAGCCATACTCTGGATTACCTCCCAAGAATTTTGATAATTAGACTAATTGCTACATCAAGTCAGCAAGTCTTCTGAGAGCTGAATTTAGAAAATCACATTTAATCAGGGATTCATTTTAAAGATTACGATGGGAGTGCGAAAAAAGCACTTTCCCTCTGAGTGGGCAGCCTAGTGACATGAATGACAGGATTTCATTCAAAAGCCCCTGCTGCCCTCTACAGCACAAGAACACCGCCATGTGATTGCAGTGAGTGTGTGTGTGTGCACTCTCAAGTTGCCTGGGGACCTACCACCCCATGAATTTCATAGGGTTTTCTTAGGCGAGGAATACTCAAGAGTGGTTTTGCCAGTTCCTTCCTCTGAAATGTAGCCTACAGCACCTGGTATTCATTGATGGTCTACCATCCAAGTACTAATCAGGGGTGACCCTGCTTAGCTTCCAAGATCAGACAGCATCTGGTGCCTTTAGGGTATCAAGGTGGCAATACATAATTGTTCATTTTTCTAATGTATGTCCCTCCCATGCCTCAGGCCAAGGCTGATTTCAAAGACACTATGACTAATCAGTTTAACACCACATCAAGTCACAGTATACCAGTTTCATGGCCTTTAGAAAGAAGAAGGATACCTTTGTAGGTGAGTCCAACCTACTTCAAAATTAGATGAAGACCTTTTTTCCCTTGGCACCCTAAACTCCAAAAGGATCAACTGATCACTGACATCACAATCATTCTGAAACCAGGCAAGGCATTAATATATGCCCAAGCAATTAAATACCTACTCAATTTTATTTTGTTTTTGTGTGTTCTATCGTTTGTATGAAAATTGTTGCTGTTCATTAAATTGTGTTTGCTGTTACAGTCTGTTAGGTCTTTGTATGGTGCCTTGGAATCTGTCCAGATGAAAGGAAACGAATTAATTGGAAACACTGTGCAAATGATGGCTTTCACATGAGGTTTGGGTCAGGTTAAACCACCAAAATTTGCTTTTAGTGATTTGAATGGAGTGCAGGACTGCTATTCCAAGAAATGATCAGTGCCAGTCCCCAGTTCTGATGTTTCCAGGAAATAGGCACTTGTAACCAACAATCACAAACATGGTACCAGTCCCTGGCCCATTAGGAAAAAACAATTGCTGGTCCCTCACAATAGATAGCCTAGAATCATAGATCTGGAAGAGACTACAAGAGCCATGCAGGAACTCATGGTCAAAGCATCCCTGACAGATGGCCATCCAGTCTGTGTTTAAAGACCTCCAAAGAAGGAGACTCCATCACTCTCTGGGGGAGTGAAATCTCTTTTCCTGTAGCCTGCATCCATTGTTCTGGGTCCTATTCTCTGGAGCAGGAGAAAACAAGCTTGAGAAGCATTGCTATAATGTTCACCCTGTTTCTCTTTTACGGATATCACATAGTATTGCTTCTGATTTGTACTGAAGGCAAGATAATATTCCCAAACCAATATCGAACCAGTGAGAACATGAGCCAAAATACAGCAAAGACATTACTCTAATGATGTAAAACACTTACTCCAGCTGCCAAAGGCTGGAGGACAATTCCACCTGCACATCGAAAGTCACATACTGTAGCTTCAAGCCAGACAGAAATAATACACAAGTTTGATTGGCAGAATTTACATTTCTTTCTCTTTCCTGACTCATGTTTTTACAGTGATAACAAAGCACAGCAAAAATATATTACGCTCAACAGCAGATTGTATAAAAAGTATTTATTAATGAATTCCTTCTCTTTTAAAAAAACGTATTGGGCCCCTTGTCCCTTGTCAAGTGTCTCTTTTTGCCAATAAGCTGTATAACTAAAAATAATATACATACATATCTAGGTTTTTTTTTAAAAAAATATCTTAATTTAAATGTGGAATTCACAAGAAAAACAATGAACTTGATTATTGAAGCATCTCACAATGTTCCAGAAAACTGTGGGTGACTGGAAGAAAGAAAGAACTAATGCTATACTGATGCAAAAGAAAAATGTTAGAAAGCAGTCCCAATTGACATAATTATCAAAATGTGCAATGAAATACTTAACTGGTTATTATACAATAAAACAGCGTACTTCTGGACATTTCAGGAGGATTTTGTCACAGTTTCTGAGCAAATTTACTAGAAACAAGTGAGTTTAAAAGTCTTTCCACTGGGTTTCCCCATGATCAGTGTATTTTAAAGGTTAATTGAAGTTTTATGGAAAAGCCTCCTATGCCAGTTTCATGAGGGTTTGGTTTTGCTTGAGCTTCATTATATAGTTATGAGTCTAATTACAGGGCACACAGTAACTTTTTTAAAGGAGAAAAGGGTTATGGAAACAATTGCCAAATGCATCTCTGCTTTGTAATTGTTTTATAAAATCAGTGTCTTAAAATAAACAGCTTGTAACTGAATATGTTTTTAAGGAATTAAAACAGTGGCAGAACACCTGAAAATAATATCTGAAGAGACAGCTCCATGAGGTTTACATTAAGTTATACAACACTCTCCACAACTGCAGCTTTTGCATAAGGTTTGGCAGTAGGTTTTTCTTTAATATATACTTCCCACTTCAGGACTCTCATCAAAAGTTTAAAATATAATTTATTCAGACGGGATACCCAGGCAACCTCTTAGGCTGCAGATTTAGGACACAGGTATATAAGCATTACTGCTCCTTTCAATGGGAAATATAAAGTCGCTGGATCGAGAACACTGTCACAGAGATTGGCTCTGAATGTAAAATCACCCTCTTTCCTTCACTCCAAATTGATCATTGTGATTAGCCAACAGAAGAGAAACTTGGAATTTCAATCTTAACCTGGTATCTGATCCACAACTGTTGCTTGCATTTTGCCACAACGAAAAATGAACATGTACATAGCCTGCAAATGTTCTGTCAACATAGCGTAGTTGGCTTCAGTCAGACAGGGAGGGAGAGCGAATGGACCGTCCACTGGCAGGGCTGTTGGAGAAAGTGAAAGGCTCCTTCTCTTTTTCCTTGCTTTCATGTTTGTGTTTATGCTTATGCTTGTGTTTGTGTTTTTTCTTTTTCTTCTTGTGCTCATGATGGTGGTGGTGATGGTGCTCACTGTGCTTGGATGAACTGGACTCTTTAGGAAAACCAGACAGTGGTGTTGCAGGCATTGGCAACATGTTCAACTCGAGTGAGGACTGTTCTTTACCTGAAACAAAAAGGCAGATGTTCCATTTTACAGCAACACAGCACATAGGAACTGCAAAAACTGGTGGTTCAGTCATACTCCTCTTGCATACAGAACATGCATCACATCTAGTTTTCAAATATTTTGTATGACAGCTTTAGTTTTATTAGCAGTTTTCACACTATAAACTGAGAATTTATTATTATTTTATTCATGTCCTGCTCTTTCCCCAATAATGGGATACAAGATAGATTATAAATCATTAAACCATTACAGATAAAAAATATATGAAAACATAAGTAATGTTTGTTATATGTGCATATATAAAGTACCATGTTGTGTGTGCGGGTATAAACCAATTAAACCATGTATACAGTTAAAACCATGTAACAGCCAGCCATGTAGAATGCCACCTCCCTTTCTTACCATCAAACAAGCCTGGGAAGACAGTGGGACAGAGACAAGGGTCTCTAACAGCTCAACCAACTTTATATAGGGAGTTGGAAGGATACAGTCCTTCAAATAGCCTGGACCCTAGCCATATAGCGCTTTATAGGTCATAACCAGCACTTTGAATTCGACTTAGAAACCAGGTGGTAGACAGTGCAGCCGTTGCAACAAGGAAATTGTATGCTCCCTGAACCTGGACCCAGGTAACAACCTGACTGCAGCTCTTTGGAGCAAATGAACTTTCTGAGCAATTTTGTCACACATACAGCTCATTTTAGTAATCCAAATAGGATGTAACCAAATTACACAGTGCAATATAATGTTTTACAATTTTAACCATTTAAATCCATGGTACAGTCCACCCTTGGCTTACGCGGGGATCTGTTCCGGACCCTTCCGCGTAAGCCAAATACTGCGTATGTTCAAACCCCATTCAAGTGAATGAGGCTTGGGCATGTGGCGGCGTGTGCGTGCCATGGGCACGCACCCCATTCATTTGAGTGGGATGTGCCGCCCCTTGCACCTCGCAAGGTTTTCAGCGTATGCTGAAAGCTGCGTATGACGGGGCCTACTGTATATTCACATTAATGAAGCTTTTTAAGGACTGCTAAAACTGTGTGTGTAAAAATGGTATTACAGCCACTATCAGTTTTCGTCACCATAACTGCACAGTCAGGGGATATAAATGGAGGTGGGAGAAGCACCTATTGCTCAACAAAAAACACATGATTTCAGGTTTCTCAGGTTCATTCCACAGGACCTCTGCTTGAAGAGAGCAAGACAGATAAAGTCCTTAGCAAGGGAGATAAGTTTATCACCCAAAGAGCTGTTATCAGTCAGAATACAAAATATGTGACCAAGTATAGTAGCCAGTATAAAAATACAGCGACTTCTTATACCTTTATGCTCATTTTTACAGATGGAAATCTGACACCACAAGTGAAACTACAGCTAAAATGTGACATGAGCCCCAGTGTCCCACAATCCAAATTCAACACTAAGTCTCTCACAGGCATTAAAGACACATGGGTCTAATGCAGTTCTATTCTGTATAATTCTCTGAACAAGAATCTGAAGGGGAAATGAAACATGGGTCTAACCCAATGTAATGTTGAAGGTAATCAACACTAGAAGGACAAGGATAATGTAGTTGTTCTTTTGGTGCTTGGGTGTGCTACTACTTTTGCAGTCAGTGGTGCTACCAGCTGCACAGCTGGAAAGTATACTGGATTCACCCTGGTGTGTAGTCCAGAACTACATATCCAGAAGCCTGCTATTTGCAGTAGTGACAGTGAACTGAGACCACTGAATCCTCAAACAAGCATTCAAGATAAGAAATGGGTTCCACTGCTAAAAAAACTGCAATATTCTAACCAGAGAAATAACTAGAACTATCTCTCCTGGGACCAAATATTACTTCAAAAGAAGAAAGAAAGAGGCTTTATCCAGACTGGCACTTTGTGCTGGCCTGGATGCATGCTAGGGTTGCCTCGGGACGCCCCGCAACCCTAACACATAGCTCCGTTGGCATAATGGCAGTGCCCTGTATACACGGGGTGCTGCCATTATGAAGTCACGGCTGTGCCGTGTCCAAACAGCGTGGCATGGGCATGACGTGTTCACGCCGCATCAGGCTGCTTGTGGATGCCTAACAACGGCTCCGGAAGGAGCTGTGAAACGGAGCTCCTTCCCGGAGGGTGCCTTGATCCCGCGGCAACTAGATTGCTGTGGGAACAGTACCAGGGGGAAAGGGGCTGAGTAGCTGCGGCTCCTGGCTGCGGTTCCCAAGGTGTCCTGGGGCATGAAGCCCCAAGGACACCCCTTTTCGGGACCAGGGAGAAGTGGCATTTTGCAGCTTCTCCTTGGTCCCAAAAAGCGCCGGATTGGGGCCTTTGTGCTGCCGCTGTGGCTGTCCTGGCCCCAATATCTGGCACAAAGGGGTGGTCTGTATCCCGCCAGAGAGACCAAAACATAGGGACAGGGAAGAGAGCTAGAGAGAGAATTACAGTGGGGTGCTGGAAATGACTTTCATCAAGTTGCAAACTACCAATTTATTCCCAAACTGTTTTATTATGAACATGATTAGGACTACTCTAGGATGAATTAGTTGTGGCCTAAATTTTGTTTGCTGGAAGATAAGTTATCACACATTGCAATAACAGGATTCACAGAAGAGACTATGGGGATATACTGTAACATAAAGTTACATAAACTTTAACTTTAAAAGCTCAATAGCGGACTGACCCATGCCACTCAGTATTTTCATGCCCTGATGCAAAGACCATTTTCCCTCTTGACCCAAGAACAATGCAAGGTTTGTACAAGTTTTGTGGGTCTAGAATCCAAGTTAAGACACTTTAAGGTCATACTGATGGAAGCGGTTGCTAAGAGATGCTGCACAAAGTACCCCCTAATCACATGAGATACAAAAACATCACACAACCCGTTCACAGCTTCAAATCTCAATTTTCTAAGCCCTTTCAGGATTTCTGGGGCTGGTAAGAATTTCTATTTAACAGGTTGCAGAAATTAAGTCTAAAAATGTTATGACAAAGTCGTACACACACTTATCATACATACATTCACCTATGTGAGGAGAGAGCACTTCTATAGCCCTACATTCAGCTGAATTATATTTCCTGAGCAATATTAAAATGCCCTGTAATCAGACTTTCCAAGTACTCAGCATTTGTGACAGTAGACTGGAGACTCTGACTACAACTAACCATGAATGAGTGAATCTAGGACAAGATTACATCTGGATAAACACATGTTTAATTTCATTTCATTTTCTATAGCACAATTTTTCCAAGTTCAGGATTATTCCACTCCATTCTCATAACAAACCTGAGAGACAGTTGTTAAACTGAGAGAAAGAAAGGGACCAGTGCTTCATGGTCAAAAATATTTGAACTCCAAACCCATGGTAAATTCTACATTATATACTACTACAGTATATTAACTTTTCCATTCTCTGTAAGCATTTTAGAGTGTTAGAAACAAATTCAGCAGGGCTCTTCCTGTTTTTATGGTATCTACACTAAAAACCTAAATTTCAGATGAGTAAAGCTACAGAAAACAACTTCCCCCCTTCTTTAGCAAACAAGAGAACACATTCACTCTATACTAATGCTGAGCCAAATTTCTGATGTCATAAAATGTCTTACAGAGCTTCACAATTATACATTTTTAGGTTGTAGGAAACGTGTGCTGGGAAAGTGGGGGAAGTGCTGAAAATAAACCCATGTGCCTTTATTTCTGATCAGCGTAGAAATGATACTCAAAATGTATTTTTCAGGCTAATTATGAAGATCAAAGAGAGGAGGTAATGCTCTCTAATATGTGAAGGCCCATAGTGTTTAGAATTTAATAAATGAGATCTTTCCAGGAATCTGGAGTATATTGTCTCTTCAGTGTTACCAACTCTTTAATGTGCTGAATTTCTTGCCTTGTTCTATTCCCAGACAAGCCTCTGACCACATGATTATAGCTTCTACATTACAGGCTTTGGGTCTAACTATGAAGCTGTCATCCACAATTCATTGCATGAACATAAAAAGTGCACCCTTGATGATTTGGGTACACACATCTAACACATGCTAAACCATACCAGATTTCAGAGTCATTTCAAAACACAAGTTTAAAAACCAAACGTAAAAGCACAAAATGAATTTTGTAGTCTATCAGAGAATATGCTGGTGCATATCAAGATCAGATAGAATTAGGACAGGTTCCGGTTGAAGATAAATAGATAAAGCTTTAGTTGTCATAACCTTGTTGAAGAAGTCGGAGGAGTTGGTTTGTTTTTTTCAAGTAAAATATACTATTTGCAAGGGATAAATAATGGTGCTTCCCCCCAAGGAAGTCTGTATAGGATTGAAGTCTAAACAACTTAAATCAAACTGTGTAAAAATAAGCCTGTAATAAGCTCTCCGAACATTTTCTGAAGTGCAGTGGCAGATAAATCCCAATCTCACTGGGCTGCAGGCTTTGCCTCAGGAACGTGTATGCTTTAGCATACAAACAGAGGTTAAAATATTTTTAAATTTATTTTATTTTATAATATTTGTTTACTGCCCTACACAGTTAAAAAAATCATCTATCAACAAAGCAACCAATATGAATAATGACCTCAGCAATACTTAGAGTTCATGGCCTTCGATGCAGATACCTACCTATCTACCGACAAAGGAAATGAACAACATGAAGCCTGCTTAAAATGTTATCTTGCTAAGACCCTGAAATTTAGCTATACAGTATTAACTTCCTCACCAGCAGGTATTCTTCAAAATGCCTACCAGCACTCCAATTGCAGTGATGCACCACACTAAAAACACAGCATGAAACATATGAGAGGGAAGCCCAGCTACAAATAACTGTCTGTGAGACAAAGCACTCATAAAAGGTCCTCCCTTTGACATAGTTTAGAAAATATCAAAGTCTCATTAATTTGGGGGATGCTCAAGACCCCTTAAAACTGAATAGTTTTTCTTTTCAAGTACCATTATTGAGAATGTAGCTACAGCAGAAGATTGACCATGTATGCTAACAAAGAGCAACTACTTCCTTCTATTCCCTTCATGCCCCTGCTCTTTCAAACTCAATTCTCACCCTGAAATGTGCTTCCTATAGCTATTTATAAATCCCAGGCCATAGCATTTTACTTCTCAACATGTCTGGACAGTTCTATTTGATTGTGTGCAATTCTTTGCAATTAACAAAGGGCTCCGACGGCTTCCCCTTCAAATTGTTCTAAAGAAAATGCATTGACAGTGTATGCCAGGCTGCCCTGCTCTCCAAATGGCTGAAGGGACTGAATCAGACCCTTGTAATAGCTGTCTGAAACCAACACAGAGGGCGAGGTACTGAAGTTTGCTTTTGAAGTGATTGCTAATACTCTCTGGAACAGAACATGCATTATACTAGCCTATTCACTTGGCACCTTCCTCTAGTTTTAGATGTTCAGAGGCCAGCATAATTATTAGCTTCACTATGAAACAGATGTTTAGAATCAGGAGGGGGAAAACTGTCTCTATGGAAAGGAGCCAACAGCTTCCCAATACCTGACAATGGAAGCCTCTACGGACACTACTGACCAGAAATGTGGAAGAAAAGAACTGCTGCAATTTGCCTTTTGATCTAACATCATTTCATCTCATTTTGATGCTGGCTCATGACTATTGCTTTTCTGGCCATTGTGCTTTAGGGCTGGATTAAGAGCTTCAGAGACCCTAAGCTCGTAAAAGATTTTGATGTCCCCATATATATCTCATTCAAAATATAAACAATAATAAACCGTAAAATAAAATTCTATTTTTTGAAATGAACCAAAGCTTACAGTGCAATGAAACATAATCTTTATTTTTGCATATTTACACTTCATTTATATTTGAAAGGTTTTCTCCAGATGAGAATACCCCCTGTCTGGCAACACTGTACTGAGCGCCACTGCACTCGTTCTCAGCGGACAACTGAACAAGACAGCCAACTTGAACTAGATGAAAATGAGTTTCGGTGGACTGTGTGGCACTTTACCAGTTACCAGATTTTTGTTGTGTTCTAATTTTGTTATATTCCCAAGATTAATGTATGTAATTAACCTCTATTGTTACTACTTTATTTTTATTTTTATTATTATATATAAGTATGTATGTGACTTTTCATTTATTATGGGAGACATTTTTTGTAGAACTCAGTTCCAGGTACACCTTTGGAAGTTTTACACCATATGGTCCATGATAAATCCAGCAGTGGAAAATTTCTGTGGTCCTCCTCACCCCACTTCTCTTGATGTCATAAGCATATGCTTATTTTGCTTAATGGTTAATCCAGCCCTGGTATTAATCAATATAAAGGGATGCTTTTTCAATGTGAAGTACTAACCAACATGTCAGTTCTAAACATGACATGTCTTTGGATATTATCAAAACACAGGGGCCAAGGCTGGGAATGTTCAAGGAGCCTAAGTCACTTGAAGATCCAGTCTTCCTTGCATTATGTATTACTTCAAGCCACCCACAAAAAGCCTGATCTTAACCATACCCATATCAAATCCCTATTTCTTTTGTTACCCAGATCAATCCTCATTCCCTAGTCTGAACTAAATTTTGTGCACAGAAATGTGCCCCACATTTCTCTCTCTTCCCATCCTGCACACTGCGCTTCTACATTTACCATTTTGATGGTAAGGAGTGGTAGAAGGAGCTTGAGTAGTAATAACAATTTATTCTTAACCCAAGTACAGTGTTGTGCTAATTATAGTATGTAGACTCATAAAGTAGTGGAACTTACAAAATGTTGATTGATCAAGTTCCAATTCTTTCAAAGGAACCTGTCCTAGCAGGGACTAGCACCTGGACTTAGGCCTTAGGTTAAAAGAGCTAACTGGTGCAATGGATAGAGCTTTCATCTTTATCAATGACTTGTATGAAGGAATAGAGGGCATACTTATCAAATTTGCAGATGACATCAAATTAGGAGGGGTAGCTAACACCCCAGAGGATAGGATCAAAATTAAAAATGATCTTAATAGATAAGAAAGCTGGGCCAAAACTAACAAAATAAATTTCAACAGGGAGAAATGTGAGGTATTATACTTAGAAAAAAAGAAGTGCATGGATATAGGATGGAGGACACCTGGCCTGACAACAGTACATGTGAAAGGAATCTAGGAGTCCTAGTATACTACAAGTTGGACATGAGTCAACAGTGTGATGTGGCAGCTAAAAAGAACAATGAGATTCTAGGCTGCATCAATGGAAGTATAGTGTCTAGACCGAGGGAAGTAATAGTGCCACTCTATTCTGCTTTGGTCAGGCACCACAATTCAAAAAGGATGTTGACAAATTGGAGTGGGTGCAGAGGAGGGCAATCAAAATGGTGAAAGGTCTGGAAACAATGCCCTATGAGGAGCGACTTAGGGAGATGGGTATGTTTAGCCTGGCAAAAAGAAGGTTAAGGGGTGGTATGAAAGCCCTGTTGAAACAAATGAAAGGATGTCATACTGAAGATAGAGTGAGTTTGTTTTCTGCAGCTCCAGGAAATAGGACCTGGAGCAATAGCTCCAAACTACAGAAAAAGAGATTCCACCTCAACATTAGGAAAAATTTCCTCACAGTAAGAGCTATTCAATAGTGCAACAAGCTGCTTCTGAAAGTGGTGGATTTTCTTTCTTTGTAGGTTTTTAAACAGAGGCTGGATGGCCATCTGTGACTGTGTATTCCTGCATGGCAGTGGGTTGGAGTGGATGGCCCTTGGGGTGTCTTAAGTGTAGTCATTTTGATGGCAAATGTGTAAGAGTAATACTCCACCACAACTAATTAAAAACTCAATGATTCTATGATTCATTTTAAATAAGAAACCTTACAAGAACCCCTGCTCAAGAACACAGTTTCCTTATTCACAAATGCAACATGATGCATAAAGTTTTGTAATCAGCAGTATAATGTGAATACTGAAGTTTAAAATGTAGATGGGAATACAGTCTGGTCCTCTGGTTCTTTGATCTGTGGAAGGCAGAGGGTGGAACACTCTTTTCTGTTTTTGAAGATTTAATAGCAAATAAAATCTGTTTTTCCTATTAGATGGCAGATGCTGAATGACATCAGAGGCTTAAAAAAGATATGTACAGTACTGATGTTTTCAAAGCTTCTGCACTTAGGGCAGAGTTATAATTAACATGACAACGACAGATTGGACAGTCAGCAGGGTGTTAATTTTTGCTTTCTGAAGAATGATGTATCTCTTTTGTTGAACGAAAAACTTTATTATTGTATTTAGATTTTGTTTCAATCAAACAGAGCTAGATCATAAAACTTCTACATCAATCAAATTAAAAACTCTAGTGATGGCTATCTGCCTTAAGTTATGGTATTCCCATTTCTGTGAAGTGATGACATAGCAGAAACAGACTGTAAATAAATTAACAGACCCCTCTCCCAAGCAACTATATTGCAATACTACTTGCATTGTGATTTGCATCTGAACAAAGTTTCCATATGCACTAATTCAGGATTTTCTTCCCATACAAACAGGTGTGGAGGACAAAATGTGGATAAGACCTATGGGGGAGGGAGGTTAAAGCTTTTTAACACCTGTCCCTGTTCCAAATGCAGACCAGGGCCCCATGCCAAATTCAAACTGCAAGAATGGCAACTCAGTGGGTTTCGCCAAGAGGAATAGATTGAAGAACAAGCTGCGATACAATTCAAAAAAGAGAAGGTGTGCTTGAGTCTGATATGCTTGGAGTCTTAATTTTAGAGATAATACACTGCCTTGCAATGGTCACCCGGAACAAATGTGAATCCCAAAATAGCTTGTTTGCTACAAGTTTTCTATCTGAATCAGCCAAATGGCCTGAACTACACAGATCTGTACTGTGGCCATATATATCCCAGTTTGTTTGACCTGGAACAATATAGATCACGCAGCTGCTGATATAATGGCCCCTTAAGTACCATCTGTTAAGTTACTGACACAGTTCTCCAAGATGTCTTGTTTATAACATTATATCCCCTACATGGGTGTGTAAGAATAGCGCAAAACAATGATTATGAAACACTAGTAGGGAGTTATAAATATGAATGGCTACATTCATATCTCTCTGTTATTGGAAGCTCCATTTACTCTCTACATCGTGTCTCAATAATAGCAAGTTGTTTTATTATACTATTATTGTCTAGCGTTCATTTAAGATTGGAGAACAATCTTTAGTACACATCTTTAAGTGTAGTCATTTTGGGGATAAATGTGTATGAGTAATACTCTACCAAAATTAATAAAAAAAACTAAAAAGAAATAATTTCTACCTATTACTGGTTTTTAGTCCATTCTTTCAACTGATCTTTGAAAGCCACCTTCACAAGATAAAGTACCAAGTAAGATTAAGCCTCTGTCACAAAGCATTCATCATTGCACATGGGATTTTTTTTGGGGGGGGGTTTGCAATCAAAGCTACTGTTCTAACTCCTTTCCAAGCTTTCTGTTCTGATTTTGGAAAAAGAACCGCTGCTTTATTTTAACTCTCCCCTGTCTGTTGTTTTAGAAAGAAGTAAGAGGTTCCCTTTTATCTTAGGACTGAATTAATACCTCACTCATCACACTCAAACTAGCAGCAAAGTATATGTAGTCGGCCCTTCTTATACACTGATTTTTTATAAACTGATTCAAGCATACACGGTTTGTAAATGTTCAAAAAAAGTAGAAATTTCAAATATCAAACCTTGATTTTCCATTTTTTATAAGGGACACCATTTTGCTATGTCATTATATTTAATGGGACTTGAGCATATGCAGATTTTGTTATACACGGGGGATCTTGGAACCAAACCCCAGCGTATAACAAGGGTCCACTATACACAATTGGGTACAGTTTGTAGAGAAGGGCAAAAGAAAGTTGAGAAGAGAAGCCCAAATTTTACAAGTCTGAGAAATGTTGTCATGAACTGAAAAGTTTAAATATTTAAAGATACATGCCATAAACTATCAGAGATTACTAATGGCTATTCACATCTAGTGTAAATAGTAGTATGTCTCTGTTTACCATTTGCTGGGGTGGGCTACTACTCTCATGTCCTGCTTGTGGACATGAGAATAGTAACCCAAAGAAGTCCCAGAGTAGATCTGTCATGTATCCCCCAGATCCAGGCCACAGCCAAGGCCTGTAGATTCTCTCTCTACAATATTGCTAAAATCCGTCCATTTCTTTCGGCTTCTACTGCCAAGACTCTGGTCCACGCTCTGGTCGTCTCACGACTAGATTATTGTAACCTCCTTCTGGCAGGGCTTCCTTTCTCTCACCTCCGTCCTTTAATTTCTGTCCAGCATTCAGCTGCACGCATTATTACATCCACCCACCGCTCTGACCACATCTCTCTTTTATTACCATCCCTTCACTGGCTCCTCTTCCCATTCCGTATTCAGTATAAGCTCCTGTTGCTGACTTCTAAAGCCCTCTATGGGCTGGCCCCTCCTTATTTATCAGACCTTCTTTCTCCTCATCTTCCCGCTTGGGCTCTCTGTTCTGGTAGTCAAGGTCTGTTGTCTCAGCCCAGGATTTTCTCTGCCCTGTCCCAGATTTGTCCTTTTCACTTGCTGTCCCTCATTCCTGGAACCCCCTTCCCCCACGAGCACAGGTCATCACTTCTTTAACTAGTTTCAAAACTGAGTTGAAGACTATCCTGTTCAGAGAAGCATTCCCAGGCATTGCGTGATTATTATTTGCTATTTGGCATTGTTAATTTGTTCCCTGTTTTATTGAACGCTTTCCTGTATTGTTATGTATTATGTATATGTATTATGCTATTATTTCTTAGATTGTACGCCATGGGCAGGTTTACTCTTATCTATTTTACTGTTTGCATGTACAGCACTATATAAATAAAGCATAATAATAATAACTGAATGCTGGATTAGACTGTTCTCACCAGCCAAATGACGATGTCAGAACTGTTGCAGAAAATATTCAGGTTGATGTGGATGATTCATTCAGCACTGGACTCATCAAAAAGGAAAAAGCAATGTGATGTGAGCCGATTCACCACACCAGACAGTGTGATTGACTGAGAAAAACCAGACAGAGATAAAGTAGGCTCACCCAAATATAAAAAAGCAAAATGGTCTGTGATAGACTGTTTTAATGATAGATGAGATATACAGTGTACACAATACTGCATTTAAAAAGAAGATAAAGGTAAGGGGTGGGTTGTTTTTGTTTTTAACTGGTCAAGTGTACTGCTAGATTTCTTTTCCCAACCACACAACCCTCCATTCCACCCACCTTTTACAAACAGTCTAACACAGCTATCCCTCTGACTCCTACATTTAGTCCTGGGACAGAAAAGAAACCCAAGTAATACACTCAATATATCACAGGTCAACTAACACAGGTGAGTTTTAGAAAAGCTGACAAACACATAGATTGGACATGAAAAGCCATCCCTAGTATACAATGATTGGACTCCTTCCAGATCTACTGCAACTATAGATAATATTTTAATAGGCATTTTTAGCTTTTCTGCAAGACTATGATCTTCCAAAGGTGGCCTGCAAATTGTAAGATGAAAACCATCTCCACTTCTAAGCATGGGCATGTGCAAACACACTGCAGAAAAAAATCCAGTTTGAGATTGCTTTAACTGTCTTGGCTCAATGCTAGGGAATTTTGGGAACTGTAGTTTTGTGAGACATTTAGCTTTCTCTGTCAGCAAGCTCTGGTGCCACAATATACCAGAATTCCTGAGCACTGAACCAGGGCAGTTAAAGCGGTCTCAAACTGGATTATTTCTAGTGTGTTTTGGACCCAAGTTAAGCTTCAGAAAGACCAGCAATGGTTGGCTCTCTCTACTGCTTGTGAACCTTTAAGATATATTGCTGTGATGTTCTCACTACAAATATGAGCTTGGAAGATTCAGATCCAATGCCCACCATGTTATAAGAGTGTGAAAGAAAGCTAGTAACTATATGCCCAACAAAGTATCAGTGACAAATTAAGTGCTGTAAATGTAGGAAAAATATTTTGCTAGGAATACTTAGCACAGTTTCTTCTGGGAAGTCTTAAACACAATCATATTTTTTTTTCTCGAAAGAGCCCAGCGGAGACAGTGCTAGAGTACATTAGAAAATTGGCTTCAGAACAGGAAAAACACTAGTCATAGCTGGAAACATGTCAAATCTGAAAAGACATAAGCATCCTAGAGGCCACTTTTGGGTCTTCATGACTAAACACAATCTATTTGCAGATTCAGATGAGCTGCTATCCTCTTGACAAATTAAAAACATGACAGACATGCGTGTTAAAGACCCTTCTGTGATCTAGTAGTGCTGGACATGTACTCAGGAGATAAGATTTCACATTTTATCTGTTGTAAGCCCAATGTGTGGTCCCTTTCCCTCAGGCTCAGTCACCTTTAAAATGGAATTATAACTTAAAAATTAGCAAGTATGGGAAATATATATAGTCAGCCTTCCATATCCATGGATTCTGTATTCATGGCTTCATATATATGCATGCATGCCAAAAAGCAAATCTTGATTTTTGTGATTTTATATAAGGGAAATCATTTTATTATGCCATTGTATATAATGGGACCTCAGCATCCATAGGTTTAGGTATCCATGGAGGTTCCTTGATATCAAACTCTAGCATATAGCAAAGGTCCACTGTACAGTATAGTACATGTTGTACTGCTGGTATAATAGAAACATACAGACACAGAAGGCTGGCATATAATTAATCAAAGCACTGCTCTTTCTAGTCCAGTATTCTTTACTTAACGAGAATGTGGGAAAGGTACATTTTTGGACTGCAACTCAGAATCCCCCTACTGGCTAGTGTACTTAGGGAGCTGTAGCCCAAAAAGTACCTTTTCAGGCTCTCTAGCTAGTAATGGCTCTCCAGGGCTTCGGGCTTAGGTATTTTCCAGCCCTGGATTCTCTTCAGCTGGAGATGTTCAAACAGGACATGCTCTTCTCCTGAACACCTTAATAAATGTCACTGTATGCAGCTAGCAGAAATGCAACTGCAAGTTGCCTGTGCTGGTCAAGCTTCATCTGGAATACAGAGATCAGTTCTAGGCATCTTGTTTTAAGAATGAAATAGACAAGTTGGAGCAGATTTAGAGAAGGACAGTGATGATATGAAGTATGGAGAACAAACAGATATGATGAATAGTTGAAGGGGTTAAGTCTATTCAGTTTGGTGACAAAGTATTCAAAGGGAAGACTCTGAATACTTCAAATAGATCTTTGAGGTACTGTATTAAAAGATCACATTCTAAATACCTCAAAGGCTGTCACAGAGGGAGCAGGCCAGTTCTCTGCTGCTCCAAAGAGCAGGATCAGGTCTAATGGTCTGAAACATTAGAAGGAACTTCTTGACAGTAATAAGAATAGGGATTGTCAGCACAAATGCTCTGAATCTGTGCTGCACATTCACTTCTTGGTTTTCTGGAAAGCTAATTGAAATGAATGGGATGTCACCAAGCGCAACTGACTAACATTTAGGACAAATCCTACCAGATATGGCCTAGACTAGTCCATGGTGATGTTGGCAGAAAAGAAATCTAACTTACTTGCAAGCACTGTGTTTGTCAAGTAGCATTTGTTGAGCCTATTCAGGGATGATCTTTCAGAACCAAAAGTAGCCCATACTTTTGTCTTGCTCCCATCTACTCCAATTTGAATGTCTCCTTAGTGGCTGGAAGTGACTTCACTCTTTAGGTCACCTGGGATTGGATTTGTATTTATTTTGCCTAAGATTTTACATGCTTAGCCTGTGCTTGTTCCAGCTGGTGAAAACCTTCCCAACTGGTGAAAGCACATTAAGAAAGTTTGTTGAGATGCTAATTAACTCATGCTCAATGGATGGGGATATTTTAGAGAAATGATTACTAGGCCTATCCTTGACAAAAAATCACAGAAATTTGATGACTTGGGGAACTATTCCAGTCACCTGACTGCTTTTTGGAACCTGGTGCTTGAGAGAGTAGTATTTATTCAGCCCTAGGGACTCTGAAAGTCGATTACCAACCTCTATATAACTTTGGTTTCAGTTCAGCACTGGAAGCAAGTTTATCTTGATCACTCAGATAGAAAACATTCATCAGTAGTGCAAGAACATTCAATCCTGCTAATTCTCCTAGTCTTCTGGCAGTCTTCAATAGCATCAACTATGGTAATTTCTTCCCAACACCATATTAAGAGTTAATGCACTGCTTTGTAATAGTTCCATTCCTTGCCAAAAGGCTGATTTCAGAAAGTGGCTCTGGGAGAATTTTGTTTCTCTTCATGAGAAGGGACTCTTTGAAGTTCAATACTGTCTCTGACATACAGCTTAACATCTACAGACAGATATTTCTGAGCTATTGGGATTAATGGTTTCAGAAGCCAGATGGGATGTACCTGAACAAACATTCTTCACTAGGTCATCCTGCTACCTTAATGGGCTAAACCTGTCAAGGCGTGAGAGATTTTCTGATTTCCCTTGTAAAGGAAGTGAAACAGGATTCAATTTGATCATATAAGAGTACTAATATGGATGGAAGTAGCCATAATTACACCATATATAATCCATCTGTATACTCAGTTTAACTACACCCATAACACCACATGAATGACCAGGACAGTTAAGCTTCACATTGAATAGAAACATAAAGCTCTTGATCAACACACCAGAAATAATTTGCCACCATTTTAACTAACCTGGTGTAGATGGTCTTTCCAGCATATTCAAATGATGGTATATAAAAGCTTGACTATCATGCACTGTGTCCATATCAATCTCTTCTTCTTCTTGAGAGTTTGAGAACTGTAACACCAGAAAACAAGAACAAGACATTTAGGAAATGCTGATTAATCTGTTTTTTGTCACATGAAATATTATTAAAAAGAAATGCACAAATTAAAAAAAAATCTAAACACTGTATTCACAGCCCAATTCTCTAAGCAGCTAAAAACTCAAGGCAGACAGTTCACAGTATTTAAGATACAATTGTTACATCAGTGTTAAGAATGTGGTAGACAGTGGAGGGGTCAATCACAACCTTTGGGTGCTACCAGTTCTGCAGCACTGCAAATTCATAAAATTATTTAATCACTGTGCCCCTTTCACAGAGCATGTTCCGAAAGGGGTGACATCTCTCAGTCATTAAGCACATGATCAAACTAGTGCTATACGTTTTTTTAAGACTGGAGCCACTTCCAACCTGATCCCTGCAACTGCTTACTATTTACTTACTCTTATTTTGAGTTTGACTTTACTGTCTTCAGTCTTCTCAAGTATCTGGCCTGGTTCCAGGGGAGACCCAAGTGGCGTATCAGCCTTTCGCTTCAACCCTTGCTGAAAAGGGATGAGTGTTGTTTCTTTAACAAGATGGTCCTCCTCCTGAAGAAGCAATTACAAAGCAAAAATCTAAAATAATTTCATTTAAACAAGAGTCTATAAGTAGCAAGAACTCAAGGCAAGGCACAGAACATTTCAGAGTATCAGCCTCTGGAGCAGTTCCAGAGAATATGAAGTTCTAATTAAGATATTAAATATCATGTAAATACTGTCACTCTCCAGATTTGCTAAACTGCCAATTCATTCCTAAATAATGGTGGACATTCCCACAGAAAGAGGTCTGGGATATTGGATTCCTGTTTAAGCAAACCTTGGGCCTACTGAATGAGACAGGAGGATATTAATCAATATCAATGCTGCTAGGTTTTCACAAAGAAAAGCCTTTAAGAAATTCTTTTTAATAGTCTCTTCTGAGAAGTGTATTTCCATGAGCAAAAACATGTCAGCCCAGGCATAAAGGCTAATGCAAATTTCTTTTTAATGTTCTCCAGAATACATGTATGAGATAAAGTTTGCAACATAAATATATATCAATGAAATCTATGCCACTGGATACTATGATGCCCCTTGCCCCAAAGAACTGATCTCACAAACCCCTCAAAAAGATAGACAAAAAACAAAGTTTTGGGGGAACATCAATACAGAAAAGCTAATGCTTCATAAATAACTTGCATGTGGATGGGGAGAAGTTTTTTCCCGCTAAAGCAGACAGAACAGATTTATGACTGGCAACAAAGCAAGGTCAGCAGAATGATACTATACAAAAAAAGTAAGGCTTGAAAATGGAAGCTTTTCTTATTGCGGTAAACTGAACTACTAAGAATTCTGCCAAGTTTTTGATAAAAACAAGTGCTTACTGTGCTTTGGAAGCCAACTATTTGACCCATATTGTTTGGAATGCTAGGAGGTTCCGGACCAATTGTCCCAACTTCAGGGATTATGGTAGGATTCAGTACAGCTTTCTTTTCTTTTAGGTTAAGAACCAACCCAAGCTCTGGCAGGGGCAAGCAGGAAGGCCTGCTGAGACCAAACAGCGTGAAGTACAGGTCAACGGCACCGCAGCGCAGCCTCCAGTCGTGGGATGTACCTACAGAGAGCAAAGGTTCTCAGTAATATTCACACACTATCAAGCAGTGTACTTTTTCAAGTGAGACCTGCTGCAAGCTATGATCAATACTGTAGAGAATGGGGTCACACTGTTTCTATGTACCACACCACTTTGCACCAACCCAATCCCAGCAAAAACAATGGGAGACATTACAGTTTGTCTACCATTTTGCTATAAACATGTGTTATAAAATTTTAACTGCAGCTTTGTTCTTGGTTTCAAAAAATGCGATGATCCTGCCTTCCATTGAACCAAATTCAGATTTAAAAACTAGGTCAGCTTCCAAATAAGAGGAACTGTGCAGAACAAGATGACACAAATTTATGCATAGTCCGACAACAAAATACAGGGCTTGTTCCAACAAAGTTAGTATCAGGAGAGAAAAAGCTGCTCTGCTGGAAAAGGATAAACTGAGAAATATTATTAGCAACAACCTAGGCCTCGCCAAACTTCAGCCTGAGCCAATAGTATGTTCTGTAGTACAAATAACCATTTGTAATTCTGAAGTTGTTAAATCAAGCTGGACCAAACAGCAGTTTCACCACCTGGCCTTTCTATTTTATGCTACAAAAAAAACAAAGAAAAAAAACAACACCCTTCATTCATTATATTAGTAATATGTTATCTCTCGCCACACCCATTAAAAAAAGGAAGAACATTTGCTGCAATCACCCAAAATCTTTCTGTACAACCCATGAGCACTTGTTAAAATACTGAAAACTGCAGCCAGTGCTCATCTGAGGTAGGGGTGAGCAAAGTGTGTGTGTAGTTCCCAAGGGTGCCCCTTCAGAAACTCCCATCTCAGATAAAGTTGCCCTAAATGGCAGTACTGAGGAGCACAATTTGCCATGTAAAGGGTATTCCACCACTCTTTCAGAAAAATAAAAAGAGCATTTTATGGCTTAAAACAAATCCCCACTCTAGATATATTTCTGAAAGGGTGGTTCTGAAGATGGAGAGGAGAATGGGACAAGATGCAAGGTAGAGCAAAAAAAATGGGTGCAAAACCCCCAAAGGCCCTCAACTAGCACCCTTTGAATCTCTTTTCTGACTGTCCCAACTCAGAAACAGTGTCCCAGGCCTGTTACAGACTGCGACAATAAAGCTGCTTCGGGTCTCTTTGGAGGTATGCTGTTTAAATGATGCATGCATCCTAAAAATCCGGAAGCTGCACCAAAGCTGCACTCCAGTGCTTAGGAATGGAGTGTGGCTTTGGTGCAACCTCCGGACTCTTAGGACCCATGCATCATTTAAATAGCATACCTCCAAAGAGACCCGAAGCAGCTTTATTTTGGCAGTCTGTAATAGGCTCCAGATGCTTACTGAAGCCAAATTTCCAGAAACAACTTATGACATGGAACCAGAAGTCAATTGTTTTGCCCCAATACACTGCTCCCTCGGGTTACGAAATTAATTCGTTCCGCGGCCGCTTTCGTAACCCGAAAAGCCTTCGTAAGCCGAATTGCCATAGGCGCTAATGGGGAAAAGCCGCGTTTCGTGCGAAAAAGCGCCGAAAAGCACCAAAAATTTTTTTCGTAACCCGAAATAAATTCGTAACCCGGAACAATTATTTCCAATGGGATTTTTTCATATCCCGGAAATTTCGTAACCTGGGTATTTCGTATCCCGAGGTACCACTGTATACAACATTTCAGGTTTACAATTTTTCTCCAGGAATAAATAGATGGAAAAATTTCATTCACAATCCATAGCATTCCCAGTGTACTGTGCAGTTAAATGAGGAAGGAGAATGAGGAGGAAGAGACAAAACAATAAGGAGGATGAGGTCAGAGATTGAGGCTGTTTTGAGCAGGAAGAAAAGGTGACTGGACTGGTTTCCTTATACCTGCCTTGGGCAACTGCAATCTTGGTGTTGCTAGGAGAAAGAGGTTTTCTCTGACTGCCTATCTAGAAGGAAGTTTGAAGGAGAAAACTCAAACCTTGCCATTATTTAGAGGAATGGGTTTTCTTTGCCTACTTAGAAAGGGAGGAAGAAACAGGAATCCTGGAAATTTGGTTTGGCTGGAAGGGCTTTCCTCTACATGGAGAAAGTGAAGGGTGAACAAATGGATTCTTGCTAATTGGTCTCCATCTGTGTGGTCCTCTAAAGAGGAACGGTCATCTAATGGCAAACTAGCTCACCCTAGTCAATCCCTTTTGCTGCTGCTTCTGGTCCCTTTGGCCTGGAAAAGGTAAGCTCTGGTATTTCCTCCTTTAAGCCACTTTAAAATTTATGCTGGGTCAGGTAAAATTGTTAACTTTGTGGATATTTCAGCTATGTAGGGACACTTCTCACTGGTCTCCAGTAATTTCCCATGGAACAGGCTCCTCCCATCTATGTCAGTCTCAATTACCTCACATAAAGTGAGACTCATCTGTATGCTGAAAGGCACAAAACAGTTTACAAAAATAAAAACATCTGTGCAAGCACACAAGAGAGCATGCTAGGTTCAAGCCCCTGAATTTCAAGAATTTGTATGCTATAAAACTGAGTCCCTTCCTAAGATCTAACAGTGCCAGTGGAGGGGCAAAACAGTGAATTTCTCATACTTTGCTTCTACTACTTTTTCACTCTGAGCTACCATTATCAGAAAAATGGATAAATGTGAAATTATCTTGTGAATAATGACTTTAAAGATAATGACAATGATAAGTATTTACACATCACCTTTGATTAGAATTTTAAATTATTAATTATAAAATAAATATGGCCATTATACTGGTATGGAGAACAGGCAAGAATTCTAGAGCACTTCACATTTATTTCTCCTTCAACCATAAACCTCATAAGTGGTGTCTTAGGCAGCCCATGATCTATAAGAACCATTGTCACCACCAGACAACCACCACATATCATAGGTTTTAAAAATCAGTACCATCACACCATACCCCATTTCCTACTAGCTGCAGCAATGAAACAAAGCCTCAGTCACCTGCACTATGTTGAAATCTTTTGTAGCTAATGTTGACATGCACTTATCTGAACATGCACATGAGGCCAAGCAAAGGCAGTAGCGTTTGGAATCTCCAGCTGGTGCTGAAGATCCTTGGTCAATTTATAAGGCTTAACAGCTGTCTGACCACAAACATCAATAGTGAGTTTTAGTCACAGCCAGGGCAAAGAGAAGGTCACACAATTCACCAGGAACTAACTAACAACTGTGCTCAATGAGCTGTTCAATTTAATATGCAAGTAGCTAAAATGATCATATTTTCACATACCTAAGGGTATGCTGCATCGGTACATTAATGAGTGAACAATTTCCAGAAAGGAAAAGATGTAACTGGCAAGCAAAGCAAAAAGGCCGTGCCTCCAAAATACAGAAAGAAAAGAAATTAAACACCTTGACAAAGAGGAAAATTACAAGATACAGTGGTACCCTGGGATACGAAATACCCAGGTTACGAAATTTCCGGGATACGAAAAAAATCCCATAGGAAATAACTGTTCCGGGTTACGAAGGTTTTTTCGGGTTACGAAACAAATTTTTGGTGCTTTTCGGCGCTTTTTCGCACGAAACGCGGCTTTTCCCCATTAGCGCCTATGGGTTTTCGGCTTGCGAAGGCTTTTCGGGTTACGAAAGCGGCCGCGGAACGAATTAATTTCGTAACCCGAGGGAGCACTGTAGACACTTATGGACTCCTGAGTCATGAGAACTTCAGCATATGACACTATGTAACACTGT
>NC_056525.1:232726603-232750838 GCF_019175285.1 Sceloporus undulatus
ACTAGGAGTTCGAGTTCATCTTGCTTATTTCCCATGCTCTGTGCATTAGTGTAGAGACATCGCAGACCATGGTTCCCTTTTACTTGCTGCCTGTGCAAGTTTTTTTGCCTCCCACTGTTGGGTCCTTGCACTTTTTTTCTTGTTTCCTCTATGTCAGTTTGACTATTTTCACCAGAGTGGTCCTAGCTATTAAGACAGAAGATCTGTTCCCATCTGTACTGTACAAATCCAATCTGTATCTGTTGATAATTCGAAAGTTTAACATAATATTGGAAGACTGGGAAAGAAAACAGGGAACAGGCCTTTATACAAATATAAGAAACTTATAAAGATAATTTAAGTCTGTATGGGCATGAACTGAATGGTAAATAAAAAACCCTGTAACCTTTTGTGTAGTCCACGACTGCTTCTAAAGCTGCTATTCGTATATCCACAAAGTGTCCATATTCTGCATAGGATTTGAAGACTGCAGGGTCACTTGGAACATGTCCATTCTTCTGCAGTACACGAATGGCATTCAAACAGCTATGCATAAGAAGGAAGAGAAAGAAAAAAACATATTTTGTAAATTCTGAATTTGTTATCATAAAACAAGCCATTTTTGTAGCATCATAGCAATCTGACGATGAAAATCACAATTTCTAAATTGTGCTAAATGAATATAATAAGCTTGAGCTGCCTAAGATTTTTGCAAAAGAGTGACATAAATGAAAGAAGTCAGTTCTGAACAGTTCTGAAGATTTAGGAGCCTTGGGCCCTTCACTTTCTTCAGTATACTATCTAATATAACATAAACCGGATGAGAAGATCCAATCCATATTAAGCTAAAATTAAGAAGCAAATATACATCTACATAAGTATTAAGAATATCTAGTCTCTTGTATCTTCCATTGCTTCCCCTCTTGTGTGTGCTGTTCCATGTTTGGCACTTCTCTGTTGCTGGCCTACACCCCAGTCATCTGTACTTTACCAATGTGGACTGCCTTGTGCAGGGTGTGGAGTGACTCGTGTACTACAACTGCATTTGCACAAGTTACAAAGAATGTTTTAGCTCCTCTACATTAAACCTCCATGCACTCTAACCTTTTGTTATTTGAGATCAAAAGAAAATAAAGATGTGATTTCAAGTAATACAAATGTTCTTGTTGTAGACAGGCCTAACGAGGCATTTCCCCCCCCCTCAAAACAGTGTTTATAGAAGGATTTTCTAGGCGCCTATTAAATCTCCCCTCTATCTACTAGCTCTTGTGTTTATTGACAATAGTGCAAACTAATTAAAAGCTACACTGTGCAAGATCAGAATGTCTCCATCAATATTAACTACAAAATAGGATGTAGAAAAACAAAAAACTCCATAATATCAAAATAGAATTTGCCTTCTTTTTTCAGATTTATGTTTGCAGAAATTCAAGATGTTTTTGTATCATACCTGACTGTAATGGTGTGTCTGTAACTGGGTAGCAGTTTTTCCATGTTTAAGAACCTAGTAATTTCCTCAAGAATAAGGCGCACATCCGGATTTAGATTGTCCAGGGTCCGGGCTTCATTATTCACACTGACTGCAGGAGTTACAGAGTTTGCTAATGCATCTATCAGTTCAGCACGATAATAGTTGTCTGAAAACTGTATTCCAAAATCAAAACTTAAGATAACAAGCAACATAGAATGGAACATTTAAAAAAAGCAACAGCCACAACACACACACACACACACACACACACAAAACATGCTTCCTTAATTAAGAATACTGTCATTGTTTAGGTATGGATAAATGCCACTGCCTTTAATGAAGACAAAGACATGAGCCTAGATGAAAGAATGACTCTAAGGAATGTATTAACTACTTGATTTATATCCTGCTTTCAGCTACAACAGCCAGCCAGGCTTCCTGATAAAAGCTGTTCCACATCCTTGGCACTACCAGTGACAAGGCCTTGTTCCATATCCAGATCAATCACATCTTTGAAGACAAAGCAACATGGAATAAGGACTCCAGTGACAATTAAGAGTGGTCTGATTGCTGTGGGAGAAGTTGCTTCTGAAAATAATGTCACTCCAAACCATTTAGGATTTGTTCACAGTTAATCACCAAAAATCTACTTTGTATGCAGAAATGAGTTGAAAATTGAGGCAGCTTGCATAATGTCTAAGTCATCTGCTCCATGAAGTAGAGCCCAGCCAACATTTTGAACACTGTATTTTGCACTAGATGAAGTTTCTGAACACTTCTCATAGAGTGGTATTCAATCATATGTGGTAGATGTTTGTGACCAAATCTCCTTTCCCAGTTAGCTGCCGCAAACCTGTGCAAAGGCATTTTTGGCCACATTTTGGCACTGAGGACCAAAGGCAGACCAGGGATCACTCCCAGGGTGTGAAACTGATCATTCACGGGAATAACAAAGCTGCAAACAGAAAATACTGATGTGTGAAAAAATGCTTTACCTTGTTTTTTCTATTGTCATTGTACTTGATTAAGTCTAGAATGAATGCTAAAACCTCTTTAGGACACAAATTATGAACATCTCTCAGCAAGGCCATCGCAACAGGCATTGTCTGTGAAAAAAGATCAAGATTAATGAAGAACTACTATAATTCAGGTACAAAATCAGTGAAAAGGAACATTAGTTCTACCTTTCTTGTGACACACTGCCCAGTGAATTTCACTAGTTATCCCCTCCAACAGTAAAATTGGTGTCATGTAAGAACACAAATTAAAATATGGGATCCAGATGATAATGTGGTAGAACAGAAACCTGAGAATTAAGTATCAAAAATTGCTCTGCAGGTTCTGAACAGAATTCCTACTACAGTGGTACCTCGGGATACGAAATACCCAGGTTACGAAATTTTCGGGATACGAAAAAATCCCATAGGAAATCATTGTTCCGGGTTACGAATGTTTTTTCGGGATACGAAGAAAATTTTTGGTGCTTTTTTCGGCTTTTTCGCACGAAACGCGGCTTTTCCCCATTAGCGCCTATGGCAATTCGGCTTACGAAGGCTTTTCGGGTTACGAAAGCGGCCGCGGAACGAATTAATTTCGTAACCCGAGGCACCACTGTAGTCCAATATGTTTTCTACAACAGTTGTCCCAAAACCCCAGAAACAGACATCAACATTTTGCATTCAGTAGCCAGTAATGTGCTGCATCCAGACATAAACATTTCACTTAGTAATCATGACTGATAGCTACTGATATGACCTCATTTATTTATCTAATATTTTGAAAAGTGGTCAAACATGCTGGCCATCATTACATCTCAAGGTACTTAATTCCATTAAGTCATGGGTGGGAAAGGCCAATTTTCACCCCCATGACACATAGGCTATGCCCATGCATGCTGTGTGCACCAGAAGAGATGTGATCTCACTACCAGTTGCCATTTTGGCCAATTTGGATTGTTTTATCAGCATAGCTTACGTAGTTACATGAGAATAGGTGAGTTAAACAACCTCATTTGCAGGCAGGAGGTAGTGGATTTTGGTAATTTAGAGGTGACAAATTGCCCAAAAATTGGTCTGGAATTTTTTTTAAAAAAAATGAGAAGTTGAGGGGCAGCATTGTGGATCTCCTGGGGTGCTTCATGAGCCATAAAAGAAAGAGGGGGAAAGACTACCATTTTATAAATCTTCCAGCATAACATCATGCTCTCCCAAAAGCCTTGATTTCTTTAAGTTTGGGGGGAGGGGGAGATACCTCTGTATTTCTTGAGACAGATGCGACACTGACCTTTACATACTATTTTCACTGCTGGCTAAAGATTTATTTATCTTTAAAAAAGTACTGCCTTTATTCTGGCAAATATATCCAATAGCTAAAGTTTTTCTATTTTTGCATCCACTACTCTATTCCACCCTTGAACCTGGCTCTTCTACAGTAATCTATCATGTTCAGAAAAATACAGTGAGACAGCAGATGACCTTTTACCTTCTGCAGAAAGTAGCTCTGAAAGTTCATGAAGTTATTGGTTTTCACAATGTTTGGACAACTTTTACAGCAGAACATGCGAGTGAAAAGAGACTTCATAGCTGGTGGTCCTGTCCAAGTACTCACCATAAAATTTGCAATCTATATCATTAAGGATGGAAAGAGAAGCCACATTACTAACAATGCAAAGTTTGGCCCACAATCCCTTACTCAAAGCCAGCTCCTTTGTTCATGACATTTATTTTCAAACCTCTGTGCGTGTGTGTGTGACAGAGAGAGAGAGAGAGAGAGAGAGTGCAACAATAGGAAAGCAAGATCTGTAACTATGTAATAAAGGATTGCTATAAATTTGGCTTTCTGACATGGAGGACTAGCATTTCCCCCCCTAATGTCCCAGATACAGGTACCATATTTGTGTCCATGTGTTACAACTGTTTTTGTCTTTCCTGGTAACTTGCATAGACTGGCATCATGGACTAGCACTGATCCACAGACCACTAAAATGTTCTAAATCATTATTTTCCATATATTCTTACCATTACATTGCCTGTTATGTAGCTCTTGTGCATCTACAAATTATTTTGGAGGGCATCCTGGTACCTACAATCAATTTTTGTAGGGTGCCAAGTCAAGCTTTGTGCTTAGATCAAACTTAATACTTCTGGTTACTTGTGAATAGCAGGGAAAGATTGGTAAGAGCAAACAGCAGCTGTCAAGTTGCTTTTCTAACATTAGCAATTTTGTCACTGAGGAACCTAAAAGGCTTTCAAGAAATCCTGGAGTGTGAACTCAATTTGAAAACCAAAGCTCCAAATGAATACATTCCGCAAACTCAGACAGCCTTTCACCACCATAGCCTCTATATATTTGATCTACAGTATGTGGAAAGAGTTATTAATCTATAGTTCATCTGCAACTAATTATCCTTCCACAATAAATACCAGGTTTTAATTGTCTTTCTCCCAATTACATTTCAGATGAATCCCTCCTTCCCCAGCAGTTACAGTCATATAATCTATCCCCACAGAAGCTAGTTATGGGAAAGGCATCAGTACTGCCAGTTTCCTCAATTTACCCTGCCAATAACCTCAATGCAAATTTTAAACATGTCCCAGCCACCCTGGGAGCATAAGACCACCCAAAGAGGAATAGACAATTTAGAATCCCATCTAGCTTAAAGCTATAGCCAAAAAGCAAAGATAGCAGTGAAACAAATGTAATAAATGGTTTACTGAAGCAAAATTTGCCCAACATCCTGATTTAAGAAGTCTATTTTATACACTAATAAAGGCTTAACGAAATTAATGTTTGTTACATTTGTCCACAGAGCACTGCAGGAGATCATAGGCTATCATTTTCTGTGATGTAAGACCTCACAGAAAGTTTTAGGAAGATTTATTCCCCCTTTAGACTCACTACTTCAGTGCCTTACTAACAGCTCATTCATCTGGATAATAGCTCAACCGTCCCCGCCCCCCCAAAAAACCCATACAAAAAAAAAAAAGGGGGGGGGGCCTGGTCACATTGGAATGCATAGTTTAAGTGAGAGTTTGTGTCTGTTTAGGTTAACTGAAAACATGCATTTAGAAGCTGCAAAATAACACAGTGTGATCCAGATGAAATACTGATTTTAAAGTACTTCTGAATTTATAGCTGTGACCCGTTCACATTTCTTGTTGATGCAAAGTTCCATTAAATATAATATTTCTACTTTATAACTACACTACTTTCCTACTGCTAGCCAGAAATATATTATCTTCATCATAGACTGCTTTCTAGTACTAATGCTTGCTTCTTTTTATACTAATACTGTATACTAAAAGCTCTGTGTTGCATTGCTCTCAAATGAACCATGGAGGTCAGCAGATTTTTAGAGTCAGTATGAAAATTTCACGACGTCCTCAGATTTCCAGGGCCCCAAAAGAATTTTCTAGCAAAAATGACATGGAGTTGGGTTGTCTGTAAAAGTGTCTTTAAAAATTTATCTTGTTCCTGAGGATTAATGAAAAATGAAGGAACTTATTTCAACTGTCTGTTATCTTAGTTACATTGTGAAAGGTTTTTTTCTAATTTCCTTTTACTGAAAAAAATAATAATGTAATTTTCTTTTCACATCAATCATTTATAAATACTTGGTAAATACAACTATAAGGCTGGATACTGAACCAGTCAAGGAGCAAAGATTAAACTCTTATTCTATTACTAAAAGGTGAAAATATATTTAGGGTTTGAAACTGTAAAGTGTATTTTTGTTTCTCAAATCAATGATGATAATTATAGATAAGTGCCCATAATTATTTTAAGATGCTAAAGAAATGAATTACTTGTCATGAATATAGAACAATTTGTGCAATTCTCTGCATTGCAGTTGACAATATATACATGGAGGGGTGTGTGATCTTCTTTATTTCCATACATGGAGGACAAGGTAGTGTAAATTAAGCCAATGTACTTAAGAGACTCAAAGACATGGAACAAACCATAAGCCTGGAAACATCATACTAGCTATTTTATTAAACCAAAGATAGAATACTTATACAGTATTTGTTCAAATAGAGAAAAATAAATAAACCTTAGCTTTTCAAGCTTTAAAGACAATAGTATTTTGTTCTTTTTTTGTTTGTTTGTTTTTTGTATCTTTCCCCACCCCAACAGTGAATATCAAGCTATTCAGGGCTTAGGGAGTGCTGCAGTGTACTGATAAGCAGTATAGAAACGTACTTGCTATTGCTATTTTTTTGAAATTGCTTAGATTATTCATGAACAACCTAATTGTATACTGTAATTTGCTGCTTTGAAGATTTCTAGAAACAGGGTCACACTCTCACAAAGCTTTCTCATGACATGGCCACTTCTCACCTTTGCAAGACAGAAGCATGCCATTATCCTCACTCGGTAGAAACACTGCTCTTGTTCGAGTATGTCGGTCAGCGCAAGCCGTGATGCTGGAGTGGGGAACTTCTGGAGGGCCAAAATGGATTCCTCCTGTGCAACCACATCTCTCTCATATCGGAGCTGATACTGCCACATGAAGTCAGCCTGTTCAAATTCTACCTTTCTTAACACAGACATGTCCGGATCTATTCTTATCCAGAGTAAGGGGGAATCAGCACTAGAAAAGATTATCAAAACTGGCACTAAGGCTTAAAATGCAGCAAACTGGCATGATTAATGGTAACATTTTAACATGACGGCTGCTAAATATGATATTAAAAAACCCTTAAAACTTTATTCTGTATTTTTTCTCTTGCTCTGCAAAATCAAGAGATAACAGTTCAGTTATCTTTAATATGGTATCTCTAACAATGCAATCTGAAATATAACAGAGTCGCTTACAAACTGGCAGTACCTTCCAAGATACCAAACTTAAGGTCTGCTTCAAACTTCAAAAACTTCTTCCAAGGAGGCACTTCTGGAGAAAAATATATTGCAAACACATGCTTCGAGCACTGGACTATGAGTTTGGAGACCAGGGTTCAAATCCCTGCGCAGCCATGGAAATTCACTAGATGACCTAGGGCAAGTCAACACTCTCACAGTCTGAGAGGAAGGCAAAAGCAAACCCCCTCTGAACAAACATTGTCAAAAGAACTCTGTGATAGGTTCACCTTAAGCTGGAAACATGTTAGAGCAACACAACAATAACATACTTATAATCATAACATCTGCAATTGAAGCCACTGTATACTGTTTTCCTGTTTATGTCTTTCTCCCTTCCGGCATTGCTTCCTTTGGGCAAGGACCTTGGGACTCTGTAAAGCACTATGCACTCCAACAGCACAACATAAGCAACAAATATCAACTACATAGGAAGATTCTTTGATGACTTAATATAAAATTAGTGTTCAAATTATTATTTGGTTATGAGGAATATTCCCAGAAATCCAAGCACCCTCTTCTTTCTTCTCTCCACTTCTTAAATTTCATTAACCACACTTTGCCATGACATCCAAACATGAAGCTACAGTCAGCATCTTTACTCCAAACCATAACTTGCAAACCTACTTCAACCTGTGTTTTGACATGTGCTGCAATGTATACTGGTCAATTCAAGTATAGTGGCAAAATATGATTAGATAAAAGCAGAATGGAGAAAGAGCATGAGCACATGAGATGCTCCCAACTGTCAAACTCTGGCTTGGCATTATATCTAAAAACATAAGAAGAGTGTGCTGGAGCAGAATAAAGGATGAGATAGCTAGACCAGCATTTTGTTCACAGATTGGCCAATCACCTGTCTATGGGAAGTCTGCCAGAAGAACTTAAGTGACAACTGGATTCTTATTATCTGAAGTAAGTCAGCAGATGTACTGTATATGGAGTTTCCCAGCATATATGAGTGTGTGTACCTAAAATTGTGAATCCTAGTGATCTATATACAGTGCACCTGCGTTATACGCGGGCGCGCTATACGTAGCTTTGAGCTCATGTGAAAAGCCATGTAGAGCCGTGTGCAGGGCGCAAGGGGCAGCGCGTCCTATTCAAATGAACGGTGTGTGTGCCCGTGGTGTGTATGCGCCGCCTTGCCACCACGTGCTCGAGCCCCATTCACTTGAATGGGGCTCGAGCAAATGCAATATTTGGCTTACGGGGGGAGGGGGGGAGGGGAATGGATCCCCGCGTAAGCCAAGGGCGCACTGTATTAGATTGTGCCTATATCTGCATAGAAGTGCTTGCAAAGCAGAACTTTTGTAATGTGTAATAACTGTATGTTTAGTGTATTTGCGGGTGGGAGGAGGCTTCAGCCTCTCTCTCCCTTCATGCGCTAAGAAAGAATATAAGAAGTGGCCTGCTAGAGCAGATATTTCATGCCTCTGTTACAAGGTCACTGATGTAGCTACTTCAGGAAGACAGCAGGAAAATAGTCAGGGATTACTCAGTCTTTGTTACTCAACTCTAAGGCTGCATAATAGTCTTCATCACAAAGATCATCTATAGCACACTGACATTATTCCATATGAACGCTATTATTAGCATATTGATAACTGCAGGATCCATAGAACTATTTGGTATCCCAAAATGCTGAATGCCTTCTGCCGCTCATCCAGAACACACTAAACATTCTGCTGTTCAGAGCTGGCTGGCAGAGTGCTGTTTGGCGAGACAAAGAGGAGGGAACATCTAAACAGGCAAGTAACAATGCCTTAGTGATAGGCGGAATGGAAGGCTGGATTGGGACTAGTATATGCTCAGAACAATCCTCTGCAGAAGAGGTGTTTTCAGGCATCAACTTACTCCATGGCAGAAAGATCCATGTCCACTTCTTCTCCATTCATTAGAGGAATCTTTTTCTTCTTATTTCTGCATTTTAAAAAAGACGACATGTACAGTATATTAAAATTACTGTCTTCCCCACTATTCTTTAATTAGAGAATAATTTTTTTTAACAAAAGCAAGAGAAACGGTGGCTAAGGTAAGCCAACAAAAATTCACTTAATCAGATGTCTCCAAATATTTTTTGCCAATTCTCCTTTCAGGGATTTATTTCTCTGTTAAGTTCCATACCTTCTACTTCCTGGTAGATTCATGAATGCCTCCCATTACTCATACTGTTTACCCACTCAATGCAATCAGTATCCAGCATGGTTAAGCCATCAGATGAAAGCTGAATTTTTCAACTCTCCCTAAACTTTTATTCCTGAGGCTGGAGTTTTAAGCCCACGTCTCATTGAACAAAGACTTTCACACAAGTAATATTCTGGTATTACAATGGTGGTATTACCACACTACAATTTATTTTCAGCCTGTTGGAGCAATATTAGGAGCTTCAGATCAGAATGGAAGAGAATACTGGCATTAGGAGGAGCCCAAGTGTAGGAGCCTCATGCATGGCATGAGATCTCTGATGGTGCCAAATGGGAAGCAAGAATCTCCATGCTGCTGACATAACCAACAGGAGTGGCCCAGAAAATATGAAAGCAAGCAACGGTTATTATATGCATATATATTTTTCACAAACCATATTACAAAGCTGATCAAAAACATACCGCCTGCTCTTTGAGTGACAAGGTATGTCATGTTTAAGGCTATTTTCTTCTATCTGAAGTGTGTGGTTAAAAGATCCATCAAGCTCTTGTACTGTCACCTTGAGAGGCCCCTAAGGAAAATATTATCAGAATAATCATTTTAAAGATACAATCAATACAAATTACTTAATATATTGGAAAGCAAGCTCTGACACTTACAGATCTGAATGACATTCTTACTACAGAGGCTAAATTGATAGAAATTGGCTTGCCTGAGCTACCCCAATAAACTTTAGGGGTAAGTGGACATTTCAATCTGGGATTTCCATACAAAAATATAATATTCTAGCCACTACACTACACAGCCTCTGTGCTCACCAAAGCATATTAGGTACAACTCCATTTCCCCATTATTTTGCATTTTATATATAACATTTTTGCCATGGAAACTGCAAACAAAGAAGGCAAGAATTCATCCAGTTATATATCCCTGTATCAAACTTTTCAAGAGCCGATTCAAACTTTGGGAATGACAGAAAATTAGTAAACAAAAATGTTACCTACAAGTGTGATCCAACACTGCATGCAAAATGTGAAGTCGCAGGCTTTCACGGCCAGCTGTATAGCTTATATTAATAAATCTTTTTAAATTAATTAATAAAGGGACTCTCAAGATATTTATAACTTGCAACAAAGTTTTTAAAGTAACTATGGTGCGTTACAGACCGCCCAAAGGCCTGTACCCGCCCCTTTCCCCGACAGATTGGGACCTCAGCTGCCACAGCGGCAGCCCTGAGGCCCCGATGTGCCGCTTTTCCAGGCTGCGGGAAGCGGCAAAAGGCCGCTTCCCGTGGCCTGGAAAGGGGGTGTCCTTGGGGCTTCAAGCCCCAAGGACACCCCAACAGCGGCAGGGAAAGGAGAAAGGGGCCACTTGGCCCCTTTCTCTTTTGTGATGCTGGCGCAGCTGTGTAAAGGCTGCGCCAGCGCCACAAACCCAGGAAGGAGCTCCGTTTCGGAGCAACTTCCTGCGCCATGGAAAGGACACCACAGGCATCTTTCCGCGGCACCAGGATGTCACATCCGCGCCGCCCCATTTGGAGGCGGCGCGGTCATGATGTCCTAATGGCGGCGCCCATGTAGAATGGGTGCCGTCATTTTGTACGTATTAGGGTTGGGGGCGTCTGAAAGAGACGCCCCCAGCCAACCCTACTACATACACAGTACGTACTAAAAGGCCCTTCTGGAAAGGGCCCATGGATCCCTAACCCATATGAATGAAGCAAAAGTACTTAACAACAAAGTATGCAAAGTAATAATGGGTCACTAACTCCAGTCTGCCATTTACAGCTTATAATACTAAACAAGATGCTCGCTAAATTCAATGACAATATCACCACATATATGTAATAAACGGACAAATTTCAATAAGATGTGGAAAAAAACTAAACTTACCACATATTTCTGTGTTCCAGGAGATGTATAATCCTGTTTTATTTCTAACTCAAGTACATTTCTTTTCCTATTAAATGCAAAACTGCCATAAAATTTTACCACACCACTCTGATCTCTGTCAAACTGAATAGGAAAAATATGCCACTCATGAACAATCAATTCCCCAAGTTTGCAGAAATACAACAATATCCCTATCACCAGGTGTGAACAAAAATGTTCATAATGAACAATGCCTATCATTACAATTAGAAACACTATACAATGCAAACAGAGATTTTAAGATCTGCATTCTTCAATAACAGTTCCTATTCCTAAAGTAGTCTCTCCACTTCCACAATAAGCTAGAACTTGTCCTTAAGGTTCTCCTCCAAACTTTCATGCTGTCTTTGAAAAATATCAGGAGTATTTATAATAATTACTATATAAATGTATATGTATAATTAGTTTGTTCTAGTATAAAAAGGGAATGGTTAAATCTATCTTCATCTCTAGAATAAAAGTCAAATTTTGTTAAAGCCAGCTAATGCACATTTAAAATTAAAGGCTAAACTATTAACTACATGGAAGTCACTGTAATTAAGAGTTAAAAGATAGTGGGGAAAATCTTTTAAAATACAAAAATGTGAAGAGTAAATAACTGAAATGTAAGTAAAGACAGGAATTTAAATGAGGATAACAACAAGAGAAAGTGGAAATAGTTGGAATAAGAAGGAAGGGACCCAAATAGTTCTAGGGCTGGCAAAACAAGATTTAAAAAACCGAAGGAGGAACAGAGGAATCAGCAGTGAAAACAGCCGAAGATTCCATGTTTTTAGAGTGGCATGAGGAGAGATATCCTACATCGTGCATTGGTCCTACACACCATCCAGAGACAAAAAAGTTGATTTTTTCAAAGCTATATAATGCATACTTCAAATTAAAGACTAAAGTAATGATTACATGGGATTGACTTTCACTAATGAAGTCTTCCTGCTTTAAGTCTTGTATTCCTTAAGTCTTGTACTGTCTTTATTCAGGAGTTTGGAAGTGAAGTGAAATAATGTTTTTTTAAAAAAGGTTTATGCACTGCTGCTACCAAACTGATCATTGATGTGTATATTTACAATGGATGGCCCTTTTTAAGGTTCCTCTATCCACCATATAGAACTTTATGGAAACATGATTCTTCTTATATATATATGGTCTGACCTATATCTAAAATCCACCATTCTGAATATTCTCCTATGGAAATATCAGATATTGCTTCTTTTTGTCTATTGTCTACCTGTGCTTATGTCTTTTGAAATTTCAAAGTGAATTGAAATATTACTAAAAGTGCAGACTGCCAACCAGATTACCAACTGAATCCATACCTTCAGTACGTCTCCTCTACTACCGAAGTAAACTCAATTACTAGTGCATACGTCTTTTGAAACCATGCTGGTGTGTTTGGAATTCACATGGTGAAAAATGCTACAGACTGCACAGTTTTCCACCATTTGACATGTATTTCTGAAAATACTTGGTGATAAGATCACATGCCACCAGTACCCAAAGTGTGACCTTCTGGAATTCAACCCAACAGTTTCACAGCTTAAATTTGTGTTAGATTACAACTTCACAGACACTGGCATCTACTGTTATTAAATGTTAACCAGGTTTCCTCTTAACCAGGGCTGGTTACTTATCTTCAAGTTCTTCAATGCAAAAAGAGTCCTGGTGTCTTTTGAACAGAGCACACTGCCACAAAATGTTTCTGCTACAACATAATACTGAAAATTAAACAAGCTGGACTGTTATTAATCCCTATAAAAGAGTGACAGTAATTTGAACACTGTTTGAAAATGTCAGTCTTTGAAAGTCTTGAAATAAAATTAAGAGTGCTTCTCATGCTCCAGGTTTATTCAATAACAGGATCAAAGCATTGCTGCTTTTCACCTTCATCATGATTACTAGCCCAGAGCTAGAATAAAAAAGGATACACCCATTGCTTTATTAATGGCTGAATGTCTTTGCCAGACACATTAGAGATGGATTTCAAAAACCCATATGTGGAAACAAGCATCTGACTCCACATATGAGACTGGAACTTCTGGGATGAGGCAGTGCTGGCCAAACTCAACAGTTTGTTGAAAACCTACAAATGAAGTAAGCCTTAGTTAGTATTCTAAATAGGCAAAGTAATACCCATGACAATAGCATCATTGGACATCTAGCTCAAATAAAAAAACAAAAACAAACCTAAATCAGCTTATAATGTTCAAGTGTTGCTTTCATAATGTATCCGGCTCACAGCAGGAGGAATGGAGAACAACCACATTTGAAATCTTATCGCCTATTAAAAAGTGGACTTTCCTTCCACAACTACTTTGAATAACAACTTTTCAGCCATATATTCACTCTGATATGCATGTTGTTTGCAAACTGAATATATGGAGTATGGTTGCAGAATCAATCTAAAATCCGAGTAACATCATTCCATTCCCACCAGCAACCAACCAGAGTTGTTCATCTTTGGGAAGACCAAAACAAAAATAAAAACATGCATTAATATTTTCAGTATCTAGTATTCAAAGGAAGATTGCCTCTGTACTGGAGGATCCATTTAGCCACCATGGTTCATAACTTAAAATATTAAAAGGCTTCTTATTAAAAGATGATTAGACAAATTCATGAAGAATATAAATAGTTAATAGTTGTGATAGATACATACCTAACCTCCAATATTAGAGGTATCTCTATACAGGTTGTTGGGCACCAAGGGAAACTTGTGGGCATCCCATATACATCTGCCTACCACATTATGAACAAAACAGTAGGCTAAAATGGTCTTTTGGTATGATCAATCATAGCGTTTTCCAGTATTTTTATGTCCAAGTGGCTTCCTCTTTACATCATGCACACTGACAGAAAGAATGCCACTAATAGATTTAAGTTCATTTAAAGTGTTTCCAGATTTTTTTTAGAAAACAAAACAAAACACTGTGGGCTGATTGAATCATTTAGGTCAATGTTAAGTGCCACAGCTTTTCTAAGCTATGGCCTGATTGCACATCATGAAACCTAACACATAAAAAGGAAACCTCATTTTCCGGGTGTGGTTATAAATCAGCCCAAACCACAAGAGTCAGTTATACAAACAGCTAATCATACAGAGAGGTGTCCATCCAGTCTGGAACCAAAGAACGGTGCTAGCAATATGACACAGTTACCCTGTTCACATTACAGTAGATCTAAGCCTTGACTTGTGAGACCACCTGAGAAATTCATTCGGCAGTAAGAAGGGGCCAAAATTAAAATAGGTTAAACTTCTTTGGGCCACAAACTTCTTCGAGCCACAGATTTTAATTAAATATAATGAATTAATAATATTAATTCCACCCTCCTCTGCCCAGCCCTCTCTTCAGGACAAAGTTGAATTGTGGAGGAGCCTTGCCTGTCCTCCTCAGGAGAAAATAATAAATAATAAATAACATTTTTATTTTTATACCGCCCTTCCAAAGATCAGGGCGGTTAACAACATAATAAAAACAGTGCAACATACAAATTATACATTACAGAATTAAAAACAGATACAACAAAACAGGATAAAAGCCCCGTTAGCCAGTCCTCTTGCCATAAAAGAGGAAGGGAGGCCTACTGGACTTTAATCGGGGAATGCAGCCTGAAATAGAAGGGTTTTTAGATCCCTTCTAAATTGGGCCAGGGAGGTGGCCGAGCGGAGCTCTGTGGGCAGCGTGTTCCAAAGGGCCGGGGCGGTGATGGAAAATGTCTTCCTCGTAGTGGAGGTAAGCCTGGCCCCTGGCACCCTAAGTAGTTACTGCCCAGATGTTCTGAGGGTGCGGGACGAAATGTACGGGGAGAGGCGGTCCTTCAGGTATCCTGGGCCCAAGCCATTTAGGGCTTTATAGGTCATCACCAACACCTTATATTTGCTCAGAAGGCTGAGCAAAGAAGAAACCTTGAGCATTTGCCCATCTTTCTCCTCTGCCAACCAGCCTTCTCAGGAGAAATTGGGGTAGAGGCTTGCAGAGCGCCCCCCATGCTTCTCCCAAGCCACCATACTGTATTGGTCTGTTTCGACCTTTACTCTCATCAGTATGCAAAGGGATCTTGTAGCAACTTTGAGAGTAACTGACAGAAAGAAATTGGTAGCATAAGCTTTGGTAGACTAAGTATATTTCATCACATGGTTAAGAAGGCAGAGAAATTTACTGTGAAGAAAAAACCCAGAATATGAAAATTTACTCTCAACTACGGCTACCTCCACTAGTTATTTGTGTAGAAAGGAAATAAGTTCTCTTTTCCTTTGGGCAACCAATATTCATTAAGGTTACTGACAGTAGAATGATCTGAAATATGAATTCAAAAAATAAATACATTTCAGATAACTATCTAATCACTTACCTGTAACATGAACTCCATGCTGATTCTGTTTTCTATCAGTCTCATCACTAGATGGGCTTTGCATTGGAACATAGTGTAATATTCCCATGATAATGTGTGAGGATGTTTTATAGAGAAATGCAAATATGATGCAGGGCTGTGAGAAAAAACGTTTCAGGAATATTATTTTGTGTTTATGGGAAAGTTCCATCATAGTTAACAGCTGAAACAACAACAGAAAGGTTAAGATCAAGAGAACTAAATTGTGATCATACCTATTAAAGACTTATTAAGATTAATGATAAATTATTTATAATACTTGCAAGTATTAATTATTATAAACACTTGCAATTAAAGAAATATACAGAACATTCACCTCTGCTTTTATTTCTACTTATATTTCAGTGTCAAGTAATCTGCATTACTATGGTACAGTAAACTATTTTAATTAAAAATAAACTACTTCCATTCTTCTGTGTTAGTTGTCAAGCTGAGACACACTGGCGATTCTGCATTCTTTGAATATTATGATGGTTATACTTTGAAGAAGGTATTATCAGAGTGATTTTTCCCAGGAAGAATGAAAAGGTTATCCTTAAACTCTTTTTGGGGCAATAAGAGGAAAGTAATACGACTACTGAATTTTATAGAAGTGTCTTGAATTTACAGAGGTCAAATGCAAATGCAAAGCACTCAATGCTTCAAACAGCAAAACAAGAGAAAGTGAAAAGCAATTGTATTTATTAGACCAAAAAATGTTTAGGTATTCTCCAGTCCTCAGTTATAATCACTTAACTAGTTCATGCTAGGGTATCAGACACAACATTACACTAAACAACTTAGGTTGAATATTCTCCTATTTGCTGGTGATACTTTTTAAATGCATATTGTCATCAGCTAAAGACTTAATATGGGGCACATAACCCATACCCCTGGAATTCTATGCCCTGCTCCCTGTGTAGTCCCCTGAGAAGTCACTTTTGGAAGAGCCCAAATCCAGCTTAGAACAAGGTTACAGGCAAAAAACAAATAAACACTGCTTTCCAATTTCCAATATTGCTGTTTTCCACCAACAATGATGAACAGTGATGAAGAAGGTGGTATCTTGGAGAAGGAGGTTTCACCTAGATGCACATGCCTCACCGATCACTAGATTTCAACCGATATGGAAAGAAGGTTTAAACCTCCTCATCTCTGGGTGGTCTGATGCATGTAAGAATGTATCTATGTGCATGTGTTAGAGGGCATATATTAATTCATTAATTCCACCTCAAACTTCCAGTTGACTCTAGATAGAGCCCTCAGGGTTAAAAAAAGGTTGTGCACTCTCAGGTTAGGATCTAGTGTTTCAACATTGGTCACTGAATGATAAAAATGTTTCCCTCCATGTGCCCACACAGAATGAACTTTGCAATGTGTTCTGCTTTAAAAATTGCAAGGCTTGATGAAAGCTGATATGTACTAACCACTAGCAAAATTGTAATACTTGTGAAAACAGCAGAACTTAAATATTAAAGGTTATTTTCATTGTTCTCATGAAACTTGTTTTCTTTTCACTGGAAAGGGGTTTTGAGCCACTTAGCAGATACAGTTAATACAGATATTTGGTTAAAAATATACTTTTCCATTTTGTAATTCAAACAAGAATAATATTTACCAAAGATGTAATTTATAGGACCATTAAGTAGTGAAAGTAATTAAACCTTTGGTCCAAAGTCTCCTTATTCACCCAAAGTACATATATGTTAACGATCTTATAAATCAACTCACTGCCTAACTAAACATACTTGTCTTTTTCTTTTCCTGCACCAAAGATTGGATGCAAGAAGACTCCTCCAGTCTTCAGTTCATATGCAACTATTTTGTCTAGTTCCTGAAATACAAGATATATTCATTTTACAAACATGTATTTGGTTACACTGAGAAGATCAACTATTTCACATTACAGTTAGTAAATATGAGCAGCAGACTATATATGCAACTATATACTATAACATTTTCAAACTGTTTTTCAGTGAATCCTGGAGTTGCTCAGATGTCTATTGGGGTTCCTTAATTAAACAATCAGCAAAGGCAGATAAGCTCCCAGAAGCTGGCTACCACTATTGATTTTCTATGCAGTCCAGAACTGCCAGAATGTTTGTGGTATTTTGTTATATAAGGCAGATTTCTATACAATTCTTGAAGAGACAGGAGTCTTGCCTTATTTTCCTCCTATTGCTTGGTACTTTACATTTAGTAGACAAGAGTGAACTCTTACTAGGCAGTGGTATTTTCTGGGGGCTGAGAAAATGCAAAGCAAATATTCCCACCACATGTGAAGAAGTTTAAAAGGGAAAAAAATCAGACAGGAGGCAGGGCCAGAAAATTAAATCAAGACCATTTAAAAATAATTTCTTTTGCTTTTAATTACACAGTGATAGAGACTATTAGAAATTATGAAGACACTCAAGTTAAATGGGCTGTTTGGACTAACTGAAAAATTATGCACTTACTAGTAGATCCCCTAAAACATGGGCCTAATTCTCACTAAGTGCCTGGAGCATACTACACCTTCAGATTAAAAGTGGGACCTTATATGATTGTATGCTCCTTCAAATTTAAGAATTCCCTCCCCACCAAGATTTAAAATGCCAGTTAGAAAGCTAATGTAGCCTTCCCCCAGTCGGCAGCATATTTTAATTTACTCATCTTGCTGCAAGCAAAATATCAGACTTCTCCAAACAATCAGGGCCCCGTGTATTTCTCTAGATTGTCTCTAGATAGATTGTCAATATACATCTTAGAATGGGGAAAAAACTTGATCACTAGCTTCAAAAATAAAAAAGATTAAAATGATAATCACCCAAATGAACTAATTTGCAAAGGGTTTTCCAAGCCTTAACACTGTAGTTTGTTTTTTAGAACAGCTTTAGAAAATCTATCTGGACTGCTAGTAACCACCACCTTAATTGTGATAGCTTCTGCTTGAATGTGCAAAGAGACTGTTCATTTTATCTTCTAGTGATTTAAAGCACACAGATGCTTTTAGATATCTGTCCATCTGGGTGCATTACCTCCTTGATCCAATGGCGATACTCATTCACGCCAAATGTTTTTTTCATCCAAAGGCCATAAATATAGCCAGAGATTCCCTTCAACACCCACTCATCTGACCTGGAAGGAGAAAAAAATACAAATGCCATCTCTTGATTCATGAGTAATCTGAACTCAAAAAACAGCAGCTTCTGCTTAATGTAATCCAGCTTCTGTTCTTATTTTAAATATTTTAGCAGCTGAGATAACCTGCCTAAGTAAATAAAAGATGATGAGCTGTGAACGGATGTGTGTGTCCTGGCAAAGAGTCAGACTGCATGAAAATCACAAGCTAGTGAAACAATGAAAAACTTCCTCTGAAGATTATATTAAAAATGTATCTAGTAGTTCTTTTCATTTTACAGAGATACAACCCAACCAATATTTATGTCCTGTCCTATATCAAAGTATCTTATATGAGAGGCTCATTTTAGGTGTGTCTGATAACAGCTAGGTCATGCCTCTTAAAAACTCATGCCATGATAGATTTGTTAGGCCACGACTCAAAACACTATGTATTGAGTCCCATGGAAGCTTTCTATCTCCTTTCCTTAGAGCAAAAGGGGGCATATTTAACCCTTTCAAGGAGCATCCCATAAAGCATGGTGGGTAACCACAATAGATCTGTGGACCAATTTTCTGCCTCTGAGACTGTCTGGGAAACTTATTAACTGCCAAAAATGCAAAATAAAGCAATCAAACAAAAAACAATTAAAATAAAAAGTGGATGTGTTCAGAGGTCTACTTCTGGTATTGCAAAGCAGGCTGCTTTTGATGTAGTAAGAGGTGTGTGTGTGTGTGTGTATGAGGAGTCTTGCATATTCTGTGAACTGTGAATCACCACTCCTGTAGGCTTCTGAAAATTGATTCACTCTTGAGGCTGGTGCAGAAAAACGGCAGTCTAAGGTGTTTGGAGGGGTTGAAGGGTGCAAACCCAGCCTTTGGAGCCTATATGCATCTCAGCCTGCCTTAAGGACTGAAGCAGGAGTGAGGAAATTGCTATCTGAAGGATATCTGAGGCCCCCTCCAGGCAATTTTTGTGGTCCCATAAGGTCAATTATGTGTGTGTGTGTCCAAAATGCCTCCCAAGCGGTATGAAAGGCATTTCCACCACATTCTAGCCTCACTGTGGGCCAATATCAACCAAAGACAGGCTTTTTTTGAAACTAGAAGTGAAGAGGAAATGATTTTTGCTCACTTTCTGTTATTAAAAATAGGGCCCAAAATGGTGCGTGAAGGCCTTACTATGGGGCTAAATACACTGGCAAAATGTGGTGTCTTCCCAGCACCTTGGGGCCATGGCATACACACAACGCATGCCTCAAAGATGCTGGGAATGTGCTGCAAAGCTGCCCCATGGCAAACATGGCGGCAGTTTTTCAATGTTCCAGCAGCACAGTGTTTAGACGCTGCACAAGCACTGAAAAACTCCCCCCACAACAGCAAAGCCACATTTTTCCCATTGCAAAAAGGAGTAGCTTTTTGCCACTTCTTTTTGCACCAAGAAAATACCAGGCTGGGGGTGAGGTGTGGGGCTGCTGCAGTGCCACAGTGTGCAGCTCCATAGCAGCCCCAACCTGGCATATTTGGGCCATCTGTTTTGACCCTATATGGTGAAAATGTTGGCCTTGTCTCCTAGAAAGGACTTGAGGGCAAAAATGTTGATTATCTTCTTTTTTTGTGGGATCAGGTGTGATCAGGTTGCCACGGCCCCAATCTGGTGGTCAAAGAGGTGGTCAAGCCACCCTTTTGGGGCCATCTGTTTCGGCCCTTAGTCTTCCAAGGCTTCGTTTTTGTTACAATAAACCAAAGCACCAATGTTTCTGAGATTCATTTTAAATATCTTTTGCTGGTTTAATTCATTTAAATTTTGCCTGGGATAAAGCACCTTAAATATCTAAGTAAATAAATATATGTAATCCAGTGGGGTTAGTTTCAAGGATCCATCATGGATACCAAAATTTGTGGATGCTTAAACCCCATTATATACAATGGTGTGGTTAAATGTTGTGCCTTACATGACATGGTGAACAACTCAAAAGTTTGCTTTTCAGGAATTAAAATATATATATATATATATATTTTTGAACCATGACTGGTTGACTCTGTAGACATGGAAGACCAACTATATATAGTCCGCCCTTCGCTTACGTGGGAGATCTATAAGCCAAATTCCACGCATGCTCAAGTCCCATTCAAGTGAATGGGGCTTGTGCATGCGGCGGCGGCACGACAGCACACGCCCATTCATGCGAATGAGATGCGCCACCCGTTGCGCCCCGCATGCTGAAAGCCGTGTATAACGTGGGCACACTGTATCATTATGTATTCTTAAGGAACCCACTGATCTACACTTCAGAGAGCATTCTAATTCTTGATATACTCATAAAGCTGTGAGCTATAGAATTTAACATGTACTTACCAAGACATCCTAGATATAAAGCAACCAAAGAACTGCTGGGCTAGCGCCTGAGCCAAACACCTCCTGGTCAGTGGAGTTTCATCTATTATCATTACACTGTGCAAGAGGTTTGTGCTAAATTAAAAACACAGAGTACATACAAAGTGATCAGAAACAAAGCCTTCCATATGAACAGTTATGTCCCCCTACCCATTTAAATAAACAAAATAAAAATACTTATTGTTAAGAAAATGTTTTTAAAACACAAATACAGAAGAAAAGCAATCTCTTATCAATCCAGTGACATCACTAGGGTTGGCATCACCTGGTGTGATAACTCATGGTGTCACTCTCCCCACATTGGCCTCCTCCCAGATAGAATCCTTAATAATGCTTTTTTGCTATAATGTTACTTGTAAATCATAATTCCCATGAATGTCATGCTAACAGTTGTGACATAAACAACTAGCAAAATTAAAATTATACCTTCAAATTACAATATCATGAACACAATGTAAATATATTTACATATACATATTAAAAATTTGGTTAAAATGTGATGTTTGTAAAGAAAATTTTAAAGGGTAATTGTTTTTTAAAAATTCTAATGCTTATTTTTTAAAAATTTAAAATGTTAAAAATTTAATTTAAAAACATTCTGGAGGTTCTCCTTTCTCCTCCCACTGAGGTTCACCCAACTCCCACCATCTCTTAAGGCATTTTAAAGGGGAGCAGATGAATGCCACAACTAGTTTATGCCAAAAGGTAGGTAGGTGTTTGAGGAGCAGGGGTGTCATCCCCTTTAGGGTGTTACTTGGTGTGATCCGCATCCCCTAGTGACGCCACTGAATCAATCTTGAAAAAAACAATATGTAGTGGTTTGAGTGCTGGACTAGGACACTGGGGGACCAGATTGCAAATCCCTGCTCAGTAAGGCAAGGGTAAACCTGCGCTGAACAAATTCTGCCAAGAAAACACCGTGATAGTTTTACCATGGTAGATGGTATTTATTATTCACAAAGTGATTATTCATGGATTACTGTATTTCCCACCACCTACACTGCTGTCCTATGCCACTTTTAACAAGGACTCTCATAATACTTGTGTTATTGGGAGGTAATCAAATTGGTGGGGTGGCTGGGCCCACCTAGATGTGCATTTCATTGCTTGTACACTCACATCGGGGTGGAGTGGGGGGGTGACACAGGGATAAGAACTAAGGCAGCACAAGGAGGCAGCGTATGTGAGTTCTCTTGTTCACACAAACAAGTGGGCAGGAAGGGATGGGATAGGGGAGTGCATGTACCCTCATACATTCAAGGTTGAGCAGGGAGAAGGGGATGGGATGGGGAAGTATGAGGAGGGAAGACACATGCTTTCCCTCACTCACAAAGGCGGTGGGTGGGTGGGATGGCATAGGTGTCCTTTCTCCCTCCTTCTGTCCCATCCCCTTTCCTCCCATCTCACTCCCAAGTGAGTGAATGAGCAAAGAAACATGCACACAGTCAGGCCAGCCAACCTGCCAATACACAAATGTTTTGTGTGTTTCAAATATGGTTTGTGTGGCCTAGACACATCTGTGGTTTTTCCACTTTCACGGGGGTCCTGTGAAACCCTAACCCCTGTGAAATTTGAGAGCCAACTGTACTTAAAATTCTTAACACTAACTTCCATGAAGTTGGTTATGTATTTTATTGAAAATTTAGAACTAGAACTAGATCAAAGGCTGAGACTACAACCGGAAGAATAAAGAACTGCCTTATTCAAATCAGACCTCCATCTAACTGAAGGATGGGTAACTTCCATAGCTCCAGGGGCTACATTCACCTGTCCCTACCATCCCAATTTTTTGGGTTCCAAATGTACCCTAACCAGATGGTTTATCTATTCTCATTCTGTAAAAAGTCCTCACAAATGGAACAAGTAACAGTGGGAAAAATCAATCACAACCCCTAGAGAGAGCAATTGCTCATTTTAAAGCAATTTTTTTAGAAATTGAGAAAACAACCAGATAGTGGGGTGGAGGTCTGGACTGCATGCAGCTCATGGGTTCACCCCTTACCCACTTATAATCTAGTTTATTACTGCCACATCCACAGCTAAGATTTAGTCCAAGCTCTGGGCAATAAGACTATGCTAGATCTTATTGAACTCAGAGATAGTTCTTAGTTTCCTTTTTAAAAATCAGTACAATGTTTTTGCCTACCTCCTGACACAAAAACCTACATTTTTTTAAAAAAATTAAAAGCATAATTAAAAAAACAAAAACGAAACAAAAACCTACAATGATTTTTGACTATCTTTCTATCTAAGTTTCTATCTATCAAGATAAGATACAATGAGATAAAGATACAGTGGGATGTAAATGGATATCCAGGTATTTCATAAACTACCATATTTTAGATAAAATAATTATACACACTAACCTAAAAATGCTCATAGAAGCATAAGCGGCTACTTCAACGTAGGCTTCATCTACAAAAACTGTTTTGAAACAAGAGTAAGGGTAGCGACATGTAAGTATCTCCTCATAGAATTCAAATACTTCATGGAGATATGATGTGGTATGCTTGAGCAGTGGGAGAAGCTGGGGCAAACAAAAATGAGTCACCTGCAACAATAAAAGGGAAAAACTTAAACATATAGATTAGCAAAGTCCCGTGAATTCATACTGGGAAAAAGATGGGATACAAATACTACTACTACTACTAATAATAATATATTAATAATATTTTTTATTTATAGACCGCTATTCCGCAGTGATCATAGCGGTGTACAATAAAATTCCAAAACAATACAAAAAATTGCAAGGCCTCTCTCCCCCTCAAGATGGTGGTTGGAGGAGGGCTCTTTGTCTTCCAGGCCAGGCCTCTCTCCCCCTCAAGATGGTGGTTGGAGGAGGGCTCTTTGTCTTCCAGGCCTGGCCTCTCTCCCCCTCAAGATGGTGGTTGGAGGAGGGCTGTTTGTCTTCCAGGCCTGGCCTCTCTCCCCCTCAAGATGGTGGTTGGAGGAGGGCTCTTTGTCTTCCAGGCCTGGCCTCTCTCC
>NC_056525.1:232750863-232816619 GCF_019175285.1 Sceloporus undulatus
AAAAAAATCTAGCATAATTAAAAAAACAAAAACGAAACAAAAACCTACAATGATTTTTGACTATCTTTCTATCTAAGTTTCTATCTATCAAGATAAGATACAAGAGATAAAGATACAGTGGGATGTAAATGATATCCAGGTATTTCATAAACTACCATATTTTAGATAGAATAATTATACACACTAACCTAAAAATGCTCATAGAAGCATAAGCGCTACTTCAACGTAGGCTTCATCTACAAAAACTGTTTGAAACAAGGAGGGTAGCGACATGTAAGTATCTCCTCATAGAATTCAAATACTTCATGGAGATATGATGTGGTATGCTTGAGCAGGGGAGAGCGGGGCAAACAAAATGAGTCCCTGAACAATAAAAGGGAAAAACTAAACATATAGATTAGCAAAGTCCCGTGAATCATACTGGGAAAAGATGGGATACAACAGGCCAGGCCTCTCTCCCCCTCAAGGTGGTGGTTGGAGGAGGGCTCATACTACTACTACATGTGAACATTTGAAATCTTACGTTCTCCATAGGGAATAATTAAAAAAAGGAATTTCACTAACTCACCATAATCCAAAGCTTATCAGTTATGACCTGCGTAACAACAAGCTTCTGACCATGCAAATAAATGCAAAATTATCAACTCTCCAAGCCATTAAGAAATCCTGGGCAAAAAAAAAACCCTTAATGCTGTGCTTGCATGGTGTGAGGCTACACATTCAATAAAAAGTACCACAAAGTAATGTTTTGTAAATACCACACTACTCTTAAAAACAGACCCAGTTTAAGATAATCTAAAACTAGTTTAGTCTGTCTTAACACATATGCGAACATAATAGCAATAGTAAGTACATTTCTATGCTGCTTATCAGTGAACTAACACTCCCCAAAAGGTTTACAATGTGTAAGTAAATTGTCCTCAACAAGCTGGGTACTCATTTTACCAACCTACAAAAGAATGGAAGGCTGAGTAAACCTTGGAACCCTGTCTGGGACTGAATTCACAATATTGTGGTTTCAGTACTGGCATTTAACTACTGTGCCACCACAGAATGTGAGAAATGTGAGGAAGATAAAAATATTTACAAAGCATAAAACAAGTCAAGAAACAATAAACTTTGTTGGAACATCAATCTTTTTCACTCTGTGTTCCAGCTGTCAATAATTTATTTTAGCTCTTTAGGCCTGAAGACTCAAGGCAGGAAACTCTACATTTAAGAACAAAAAAGAAAGCACATAAAACTGTATGTACAATCAGTGCACAACACTGAAGTAATCCAGTTTGTGCTTACAAATACTGACCAATTTCAATGTAATACTAATAAAGTCATATTAACAATATATAACAATAAAGAGCAAATAAAGTCAGGTTAAGAGTATTACCTCATGCATATATGGATCAACAAGAATTTCAAATGGTCCAATGGCTAAAGAGATGTTAGATGCTGCAGTTGGAATTGCCAACATATAATGGAAGGTCTTTTTTCTCATATCATGAGTATACACTGTTTCCACTAAGTCTCCATTTGAGACAGCCACCATTGTGGCATCAACTGTGTACTCCAGTTTCCATGTGCATAGTTCAGAATAGGAGTCAACACAAGGAAACCAAAACCTAGAAAGAAGACATTGAAAAGAATAAACCTTCTCCCCAATTTGAGACTAGACTCCTTAAATATTGTTGTGATTTACATATAGCCATTTTAGGCCTCGACTTCCCCAAAATTATACACGTTTGTTGGCCAAAGGGGGTGTGGGCAGCTTGGAAGTAACCCTCTTTGAACTTTTGTCACTGTCAAACAGCATTCTATCAATTCCCAAACGCAAAAGGTATAAAAACTTAGGATTGCCATAAGATCGTAATTCTGTATTAAAAGCTTCAGATGCAATCAGTAAGATGTAGTTCTGCACTATGGAAAATATGCCTACTCTAGAATATTGTCTAAAGTCCCAGTAGTAAAGGGGGAGGGGAGGTCAGGATAAAGAAAAGCTGGGAAAGAATGCAATTCTGCTCTAGCCAATCCTGTAGTTATGCATGCCTCCATAAAACAGGCAAGGTAAATAGCATCCTTTATACAGCATGCAATAACAGAGAAACAGAGAAAGGGGCAGAAAGCAGATAAGCTTGTCTCATCAGCTACTCCTAGCATGTTCAAGCAAAGATCTGTAAATCAGGCCAACTAAGTGGAAATCATGAAAAAAGTGCAGGTTGGTGAATCCTGAATGCATTTTGGAAGAAGCCTTAAAATAGTTTCTGCAAAGTTTACTCAAAGACATCATCATGTCAATCTGTTTTTCCATAAAGACCTAAGAGAATCCTGAAGCATCCTTGAGGCTGAGAAAAAGTAAGTTCTAGCATAAGGTTTTATCGACCCTAGTCTGATGAAATTTACGCTAGACATTTCTTTTTCTCAGTCTGAAAGGTGCTACAGGATTCCCTTAAGCCCTCTTATATGACAACTGCCTTGTATCAATGTAGAAAGAAAACAGGAGGCCATTATAGATGACCATGTGCAAAGAACATGTACATATTTATTCTACTGAACAATCATTAATTGAAATGTTGCTGTTGACTGTGAATTCCCAATGCATACTCTGATGGCTATTCTGTCTTCCTACTGATGTAGAGAAAAAATGGCCTATCTGAAGTGTTTCTAAGAAAATTAAAAATAACTGTAAAGGAAGAGAGGACTAAACTTCTCTCAAGGCACTTAGTAGCAACAAGACTCATAACATTTCAAAGAAAGCTGCAGTATCTGCATGCTATGAAGGCAAAACTGTGTGACACTTACCTTGTAGAATTTTGATATCCACAAGAGAAGACATGAGCTCCTCTTTCTGCCAAACTGCCTTCCACATTTGGTACCACAAAATGAAGACCTCCTTTTGGCTGGTCCAGAGAAAAGTTGATATGTACTTTTAAAACTTTTAATTCTGCAACACAAAAGGCAAGCACTATTAGAGAGAGAGAGAGAGAGAGAGAGAAGCACAGCAAACCCACTCCTGCATTTGTAGCTTTAACCTAACAAGGAAGAGAAAGAAGTAACTGTGCAAAATCCATGGATAGTTTGGGAATACTGAGCAAAACAGCATCTTCTATTTCAAAATATACCAATGGAAAACACTTACAAGCAATTATTCCTCCTAATAAAATATTTGCTATATACAGATAATAGTTTATGGTATTTTAACTTATTCCAAGAATTCATCATAATGTTCATCATCTAATGAACTTTCTATAAAACAATCGCTTAAAATCCAAAGACTTGCCCTAGCATTGCAGGGTGGCTGATTCACTACTACTAACACAAAACAGCAGACGTGTAAACTGCTAAAGGTTGCTGACAGTTCTGCAGCATCTTCCTTTTAAGAATCTACAAGATCTCTCATTTTTACCATCAACATGTTTCCAAAGTTCTGATGGTACTTTAATACATAGCTCTCCGTTTCCGGCATCAGGATCCACGGCGCTGACTGCAGCAGCATATGCATTGGAAAAGTAATTGAGATTTCTCCTGCAAAAGAATAGAAATGTGTCTTTAGTTTCAAACTTTGTTTAAGAACAAGGGGTTTTACATTCTGGAGACACATATACAAATAATAATGAAATATGGTTTAAACCATGTTAATTTGAAAATCAATAACCACTCAACAGTGCCTTCTATGGGAGCAGCAGTATTGAACTATTGAACAATTGCTCAATTTGTTGAGCAAAGCTACTCAACTAATATAGGAAATTCAAAAGACACAATAGTGAAGTATGGAAAGAGTGGACAGCAGCCAGACACAGCTCCATCTATCTTGGTTCCAGCAGCTAGTGAGAGGCCCTCCATACCAACGCACACTGCTGTGGACTTTAAGGGAGATAATGGCATCTGGGCACAGTATCATTGTGCCTTGGTCCCAGCGGTTGGTAAGAAGTCCTTCCTCCACTCCAATTGCTCTGACCTCTGAGGGGGGAAAAAGCAGTCAGCTTCTGCTGGACATAATCCCCTCTCCCACTGCCACCCTCTTTTCCTTGTGTATCAATTGTAAGCCTGATGACAGGGAACTGTCAAATTAACACTCTAGGAGCCTTTTTGACTGAAAACCAGGGTATAAATTCTCTAAATGAATAAATAATCTTTGAAAAGCTGCAAGAATTATACAGCCTTGGATTTTATCAGAGTGATTATTCCATACCCATGGGACAAAATCCCATTTCTAGCCCCACACATGCTTACTAGACGTGGCATGTATAGATGGAGGAGCACAGCCTATCTTACATTTATTAAACAGAGGCTGGAATGTGGTAAGAGTTGTATTTGTTACAGGATATGAAGGGTTTTATTTTAAGGCAGAAATCATTGCCATCAATTAGAACAGGAAATTGGCAGCCAGTACAATTGCTACAGAATAAGCTGATTATGCTGCTGCATTCCCACATCTGACAAAATAATGATATTCCAAGCAACGACAGACTGCTTTTATAATGGAAGATGTTTCTATTCCGGTGGCCATCTTTCTCAATAGTATAAAATACACTGTGTGAATGCTAAATGCAGTTTTAATCTTTTACACATTATATTTCAGGCCACAAATGAATGGAAATTCAGAGTTAAGAATCAATCTTCCAATACATAGCCACAACGGATCCCATTTATCCACTTTAATGGTGGTAATTTCACAGTCAATTAAGCTACTGGACTGGGTAACTTTACACCATACTTCAAACTTTATTTTAAATAGCGATCTACTGAAGAGAGAGCTCACCTTTCTTCATTTGAGTCCTTTTTTATTTTACAGAATTAGCTTACAAGTGATTACGTGCAGCACCCTTCTTTTTCCCAATGGAAAAAAGCTCTTTTCCTAAAACAGTGGTTTCCAACCATTGTGCTGTGGTACATGTATGTGCTATAAAAGATCGGCAGATGTTTCACATCAGTGAGACAGAAATCAATGACAGGAAGTGCTGTGCAGGTTGAAAATCAGTGGTCTAAGTGTTTGCCTTCACTTTAGGAATAGTGTTGTGGAATGTATACCATTTCAATATCTGCTTTACATAACAGATAAAGGGACGAGAATGAGAGTGAGAAGGGAAAGATGCTCCTCCTTTTCCCTCTCACTCTTTCTCTGGCTCCTCCGCTCCCCGGTCAATGGCAGGGGGAAGTGAGAAAGAGATATCTCTGAATCTGGTGTGTGTTCAGACCAAGATGACAACAGCAAAGAGTGGTTGTTGAGATGATGTCCACCCACCCACCCTGTTCCTCACTCTTAGATGATAGTGGATGCTCCCCTTCCACCTTTGTCTAAGCAGTATTCTGTGCTGGAGGAATGGAGCAGGCACTGTGCAGTGGTCAATGGATACTGGCCCTAAGCATGTGAGGAATACATGGTAAGGAAGAAACCAGAGAAGGGAGGTGGCGGAGAAAGCTGGTGAGGGTCAAAGCCAACTGAAAATCTGACAAGAAAAATGACTGTAGGAGTTAAGGAGTGTCTTGCACTACAAAGGGAAGCAGTGATGGGGGAAAGGAAAGGAAAAGACTTCTCCCATCCACTCAGGCACATTGAAGCTTACTTTGAGAGCCATTCTCACTCTCATGAGCAAAAATAGATGGCAGAAGAGCGTGAACAAAGGCACATGTGGGGAGGGGTTGTCAACCTTCAAACTTGACTGCTCATTGGTCACTGACACCTCCAGACCAAAAGCCAGCCCCACTTTGCTGTTTCCTGCCTTTTGATACTTTTAGAAATGCCTCAGAAAAAAAATAGCTATTGAAAGTTAAGCACAATATTAATACTTAAAAACTGATGGAGTGCCTTCACAATTTTAGCATCTTGTAAATGTGCCATAGAAGCCAGCAAGGCATAGTGGTTTGAGTGCTGGACTACGACTCTGGAGGCAAGGGTTTGAGTCCCAGCCCAGCCATGAAACCGCCTGGGTTACCCTGGGCAACTCACATGCTCTCAGCCTCTGGGGAAGGCAATGGCAAACTGTCTCTGAACAAATCTTGCCAAGAAAACACCATGATAGATTCACCTAGGGTCACCATAAGTCTGAAACAATTTGAAGGCATATAACAACAAGTGTGCCATGAGATGAAAAAGCTGAAAACCACTGAATTACCAGTATTATCAAGCTTGAAATAAATCAAGAAAATCCAGCTATGAAAATGAAGGAGAGATTTGTATTTTCCCCTTTGATTTAATTACTTATGTTTCCCTCATAGTTATTTTATAATATGCCCAACATGAGCACCACCAACCAGGTTCAAATGTAAACAAACAAGCACAGTATTTTCTTTGTATGCCAATCAACCACCCTCTTCAAAGTATCAGTTGCTAGGGTACTGTACAATAAAAGGGGTTGAAGCAAATAAAAACCTCAGAGAAGTGAGACATGACCAAATTTTAAAACTTTCCTTCCATTACTCATTCCTTTTCACCACACACTCAATAAGCTGAATTATGGTATTTTTAAACATATACATATACAGTATAGTAAATATCAAGAGGCTGAACCGATTATTCAGAGATAGTTCATAGATTGCAGAATCTCAAAACCTGCGGTACAGATCCCCTATGTACTACCTTTTAGGAAAAGCATTCTGGAATGCTTACTAAGAACAGGAACCCATTCATACAATACAATTATAGCACTATTATTCCAATTTAACTGCCATGGTTCTGTCCTATGAAGACATAAAAACTGCAGATTAGGGAAAGGCATTTAGAATTCTCAGTCAGCATGCTCCGGGTCTCACAGGATGGAATTATGGCAGTAAACATGGAATAATAGTGCTATAATTATGTAGTATGAAAGGTGCCCAAATCTAGTTTAGCTTTCAACCTTTGAAAATGCTGTGTCTGGAGTCTTCTGGTTGAGACGGCAGGATGCCCAGTTGTGAAAAATAAAGCTCATCATTTTACAACCCCCAAATCGTGATCCGTAAGGGGTTTCAGTCCAAAGAAACCCTGGAAATTGGCACTCCAAGAAGAGTAAAGATGATTGGGTCTTGGCAGGGACCCAGTTTCCCCTTTATCCAGAGCTGTGGAGGTGTCTCTGAAAAGGGAGAAGAGGACTGAAGAGCAACCAAGAGTGCGCTTGGGTATTCCTAGGGGTGCAAGTTCAGCCTTCTACCTTTTAAAAATACTGTAATTAACAGACTGAAGCAAATCTGATAGAATAAATATCATTTACTTCAAGAACTTCTCACAGCAATGGAAATAGAACAACAAAGGAGAAACTGTGGGGAGATAATCGGAAAATAATGGACAGGAGAAAAAACATCTGTAAAACAGGATGGTGACATAGGAGAGGTTGAGAGAGGCTTGCAAGAAAGAAAATGCTGTGTCTGATGTAAAATTATCAGTTTGCTTGAGAGTTTTAGTCATTCCCGGATCAAACATCCTACACAGAATTTTCATCATTTCCTCACATCTTCACAAATGCAGTGGAGTAATTATATATTTAGCACCAAAATATAGTCATAACTGCCAATGCTAGCTTATCTGAACGAATCAAAAGTCAGTTCCAACAACTTAATCACATCTGGAAAAATATGAGCTCAGATGCTGGTATTTCTGGTGGAATAGAGCTACAGCATTACCCTCACTTGATAAAGAAACAGAATAATAAGAGGATGCTCTCAGAATCTATGGTGTTTATCAGACGAGCTCTTAAAGAGGTACTATTCCAGTGTGACTCCTCTAGCAGCCTCCTGTTGCATGCTGGGATTGGCAGTTTTATGGAGGGGTATTTAGAATTCTCAGGCAGAGAAGTTCAGCTCCTTAAAACTGCCAATCCCAGCATGCAACAGGAGGCTGCTAGAGGAGTCACACTGGAATAGTACCTCTTTAAGAGCATAGTGTGATAAACATCTATGAATGTTTGTGTTGATCACAGAGTCGACTTCTAAGATAAACAAGACTAAAACCATTCAAGTGCTGGGGGCCAATATATTACATTCATGGTGACAAATCTTCACAAGATGCATTGCAAGAGTCTGTATTTGTTTTGAGAATGTCCTCAGGGGCAGTCCAATTGTTTTTTTTAAAAAATTACGGTGATGTGCTTAAGGCTACAAAGGCACTAATGACTCTTATATTGATGGAAGGGTTACAGTAGTCTCAATGACTGGTAAGTAGCATATCTGACCACCACTGCCACCTACAGATTCAGGCTCAGTAGTGTAATTCAAGCCTAGGGAAGACGAGATAGAGTGCTATCCTTCCTCTTGCTTTCACTGCAATTTAGCACCTAGCAGAAAAAGAGACTACACTATCAACATCAGAGGGAAGACAAAGGCCTGAAAGAGATAGGCAGAAAGCTCCAGCTTTGTGCTGTGTTGGGAGCAAGGCATGCTGACAACGCATGGCTCAAAAGCAGCCAGAAGCCATGCTGGGAATGCACCTGGTCAGGAATGTGCCAGACCAAAATGAGCAACAAAAAGCTGCTCCTCTGGCATCCTGTTTGGGACCACAGTGGTGGTCCACTTTCAGAGTGGGCCATCTGGCTGCCATGGTCCTGGGCCAATTGGGGATCAATCAAAGCTGGAGCGGCCAGAGGCCGCTCCAAGTTGTCAGTGTGCTTCGCCCCAAAAGGTCTATATCATCTGGATATTAAATGGCACCAAACTGTTAAAAGTGGTATCATGCAGATGCCGCATTGAGTAGTCACATTATATTTTAGGACTTTCTTTCCAGGCAAGTATGATAACCCAGCATCATGTTTGGCTGGCATGTGTCATAACCATGTCACTAACCTCATGGAGCAGGGTGTACAGCTCAGTAGCAAAACACAACACTTGGCATACAGACGTCCCAAAGGCAATGCCTGTTATCTCTAGTGACAGTATCTGAGTGACATGCTCCACTAACTGTTACATTCTTAAAAGGATTTTGGAATGTTAGTCTACTAAGTTTGTTTTCATCAACCAGACACTAAAGCATTAGATGTGCCAAAAGCTGATTAAAAAGTTATTTATACTTTATAACACTTGTTTATTGTAGCATATACCTGAAGGTAAAGCCTATTACCACAAGTCAGTAAAAGTATAATTCTAAAATAAGTCCAACTGAGCTCAATGGACTTTACTCCCAGGCACACTGGCAATGGATTGCAGCCCAAATGAATGAAGTTCGAGTAAAACAGACTAATTAGTTGTCCATTTTTTTCCAGAATCAAGCCCAAATAAATGACTTATAAAGCAGTTTTTAATTTATACCTTAATGAATTTTCTTTCTTTAAATCTTTTATTGATTACGGAATATGAGCACCAAAAATTAACAGACGTTTCCACTTCAACATTCATTTCAGGGGTATTCATTTAAAGCTACTTTAATGTAAATATGATACAGGCATTTTCTGCCTCTGATTATCACTGCAGGGACAGTTTCCCATATGTTTGTGTTTAGATGGTGCTTATGGTTAGATACTAAATACCAGTGGATTCGCACACAGGAACAGACCACATTTTATGTAGTGAAAGGCACAGTCTATACACTAGAAAATAAAATTTCATACAAACCATTATTTATTTTGTTCAGATTTAAGTTGTCGCAGCTCAAATGTTTCTCACAGTAAGAAACATTTCCTATCTATTCCAAGGGCCCTTGAAATACATTATGTATACAGTTAAATTAGACATTTTACTGATACATTGATAACTGGAATATAAGTAGGTGTGCCTCAGGCGTACAGATCTGGAATTATATCCTTTTGTCATATATCCAGTTATGTTTAACACTGAAGATCTTCATGATCTCCTGACTTAGATGATCAGTCTGATCAAAATTAGTACCAGTCTGTTAGGAATATCTCTTTGAATGCTCAGGTCAGAGCATAACAGCTAGGTAAGGTATGTTTGTATGAATCAAAATGTACTTTAGTCAAAGATACTATACGGTAAGAGAAATTAGTCTAACTATTCTTGCAGAAGGTTTTGATTGTGAACAAACTGAAAATGTTCTCCCCAGTTTGTTTTACATTTGGAATTTCAAAAGCATGGGGATGGGAGGAGTTACACCAGAATTCAGTTGGTCCACTCCACTTCACAGTCCATTATGTGACAGTACATTACATGGGCAGTTGCACTTTTCTAGGGTCATGCAATTATAGCAAAGGTAGGAAGATGAAGTTCTCTTTGAGAGAAGCCGCTAGTTCTGAGCAATCCATTTCACCTACACCAGACTTCTGAAAAAGGGGAAGGGAGGGCAGAAATCCACAGAACTGAGCACTCTGGGTAGGCTAGCTTGGACAATGCTCTGCACCATGGGACAGGCAATTGTTTAAACCAAGCTTTCCAGACTAAACTGGCTCCAAGGACTCCCCTAGAAGCCATGGAAAGGGGGAAACAATTTGCTTAGAGTCAGTAGCCTTCCTCTCCTAACAACCTCCTTTTCCTGCCTTTGTTGCCACAGCATCTGTGGCCTTTTTCTTAAACGAGTATAGTTACCCAATATGACTTATTTATTTAGGATCTCAGCCTTAAATTGTTTTATTATCCTGCAAAACTATAATTTTAGCTACTTGAACAGTTTCTACTACCCATTTAATACTTAATAAAGAATTATAGGCCTATTCTGCTACTAAGTAACAACTATAAGAAAAGCAGGAAATAAATCCAAATAAGTAAATAAAAATTTGAAAGAGGCATATACAGCTCAACAATATAGATTGATACTCTCATTTATTTTAAATCAAGAACTACCATAGCAACAGAAATAACCAATCATTTCAGCAAGCAGTGGGACTCACAATTCAGGCTCCAAATTCCAAAAATCAATTTAGATCACATATTTATGGTGGCAGACACATATTAAAGTGAAGCATCAGAAGTGAAAAGGGATCTTGACAGAATAAAGGTGAACTGTGACTAAACATAAGAATGCTTATTAACAGTCATTGATACTTCACCTCTGCATATACATTTTGTCCATGTTTTTCCAAGTGGCAGGTAAGGCAGAATTCCCATTTCTTTAGACTGCTAATTTCCCATTAAAGTACTTTAGACTGCCTACTCCTGCAAATGTGCAACCGAAGGCTGGCAAATCGAAAGCAACCTCCATCGCACACATTATAAGGAAGAATATCCAACTAGGAGGAAGAACCAAATAATGGAGCAAAGGCCATGCTGTGCTCATCCAAGAAAGGAACACTGAGGAAATTATATTGACAGCATCAAAAGCATGAAACATGACTACAATGGTATACTCATGGCATCAACATTCTTAAATAAAACTGTCCGAATAAAATGTCTATCAAAACCTCAATAATCAAAGTTGATATCCATAGCAAGATACCTTTGCTGAACAAGAAGTTTTTGGGATGTTTTGGCTTTTTGTTTTTGATTTTTTTGGCATCACATTACCAAACTAAGACACAAGTTTCCAATAACAAAGAGGACACTGTCAGTACATTCAAGAGCAACAGTATAGAGCAGAGGAGAAAAATAATAGGTTAAGGCAGATTTTTCTAAACTGTATATGGTATGTAGCAGCATGCAACCCCAATCACCCCTAACTTCAAGATGGGTGTTTGTCAAAGGGTGGAAGAAGGGGGGGAGTCGGGTTGGGGTCCCACACCTGAAGATGCTGAGCAAGAGGACCCTGGCAGAGATGCTGAGGACGGGCGGGTGTTAGCCCAAGGGGAAACAGCTGGGCAGGGGGCGGGGACCGGGGAGGAGTCAGGGTTGGAGGATAGAAAAGAGGAGGGAAAGGGTGACCCCGGGGAGGGGAAGCAGAGGTGGATGCTAAGTGTGGAGTTGGAGAGAGGTTACGAAGAGGAGATTACAGCCCGAGTGAGGGATGCCTAGTCGGCAGAAATAGGATGCCAGTATTTGCAGGGCCAAGGTGAAGGAGGCGGGTGTGGTAGCGAGTGAGACCACCCGGTGGAGGGTTTCTTCACCACTCGGGTTCACCCCTTGATGCTGGAAGAAACTGGTGGGCCATTCCAAGCCTGACCTGTGATTGGCCAAGAACTTTGTTTGCTCTGGGATATATGAGGAAGGTGTTGGCCTGCTGACAGGGGCTCTAGAGTCAAGATACAGTGGTACCCCGGGATACAAATGCGCCGCCTTACGAAATTTCCGGGTTACGAAAAAAAATCCATTTAAAAAAACTGTTCCGGGTTACGAAGGTTTTTTCGGGTTACGAAAAAATTTTTGGTGCTTTTCGGCGCTATTTCACACGAAATCGCGGCTTTTCCCCATTAGCGCCTATGGGTTTTTCGGCTTGCGAAGTATTTCGGGTTACGAAAGCGGCGGCGGAACGAATTAATTTCGTAACCCGGGGTACCACTGTAGTTAGAAAGACAGGGCCTGATGCAGAAGGCACAATCCCTGAATCAGAGGCTGAGCAGAAGTTATAAGCGGACGGTGAAGTAACGAGTCCTTTTTCCTGTTTCCCATTTGGGTTTTGTTAAAGTTGGAATAAAGAAAGTTGAGCATCTGTAAGTGTCTTCCACTCTTTATATCATGGATTCCCACCCTCAACCTTCAGCCATAGGAGTGGTCATGGGCCCGGCAACAGTGTTATAACTGGTGTTTCAGTCTGCAGTATCTGGAGTAAAACTTGAGAAAGCTAACCTAAGGTACCCGGTACAGAAACTTGGGCAATGCCTAAAGCACAGTATGTGAAGTCCCAAAACTTGCAAACCCTCACCTGCAAAATTCAGTGCTTTAAAATCCATTTGCATGTTATGTGTATCATATTCTTTGGAATCAACAAGGCAGTAACAAACCGTATAACAAATATTCACCTCAATTCAGGGTCCAATTCAAATTTTAGGATTAAAGAGACAGATAACATTTCCAGACAGATTACCCATTTACTTACTGTTTAGACTCATTATGACAAACTTCCAGTGTAGGATCATTGTAAATGAAAGCAGCTTCCAGGTCATTAACCCTCACTCTGTATATTCTGCATTGTTTACTGTTCAGCTTGATCCTGTTCAAGTTTGCAACTGTTGGAAATATTGTCAGCTCCACATAACCCTATAGAGATTTAAAAGAAAAACGTCAAGAAAATATATACATCATACAATCAAAATGTTTTAACACAAAACAACTTTTTAATAAAACTGAATTATAACCTCAAAAGTAAGTTATTTCTATAACATCTGAATGGTTAAGGGCATACCAGATTCATTCCACTGATTGGTTTCTCTCCCTCCCCCAGTTGGCTTTTGTTACTAAGGGCCTGAACAGACAGGCCAAAATAAAGCTGCTTCGGGTCACTTGGGAGGTATGCTGTTTAAATGCTGCATGTGTCCTAAGAGACAAGAAGCTGCACCAAAGTTGTGCTCCAGTCCTTAGGACACATGCAGCATTTAAACAGCATGCCTCCAAAATGGCCTGAGACAGCTTTATTTTGCCTTGCCTGTTTGGGCCGCAAGTTCACCTACTTACCCCCAGTTTCAGGAGCTTACAAAATCCTACAGATGGGGAGGAACCAAAAAACTCCAAACCTGCCAAGTTGGTCGGGTAAATCTTACATTTACTTTATGGTACAAACGTTTAGCTGTATGCTGCATGTTTAACCCTTTGTATGTCTCTTGGAGGTGCAGAGGAAATGTTATAGAAACCATTAAGTTCCTGCTATGGTGACTATTATTTTTTCAGGTTTACCTCTGTCTCCATAGCAGTCACGTCAAGAGAGGTAAACCTGTGGTCTTCCAAAATCAAGCTACAGCATTGCCACTTAGTGACTGCAGGTCAGATTGATGGTAAAGAAAAGAAGGATTGGAAAAATGGTAAAAGCTATTCTATCATATTTTCCATTACCCATGGGGGTCTTTTGTTTTCAACGCATTCCTTCCACCAAGCATTCAGGAAAGGTCAATTATTTCCCAAGACCTTTCTCTAAAGCCACACTAGACTGTAGAGTTAACATAATTAAATAATATAAAATCATCATATATTTAGCCAGCTATATAACCATATATCAGCAACTAACAATACATCTTTACTTGCTTAATGTATATAACCAACATGCATTCCCCCTTTAAAGGTAATACAAAGCAGTTTCTACCCACCATACCAGCTAATGGGAACAATGTATCATATCATCATGAATCTATAGCTATGTACTGTGCAACTATATAAATCAAAACCATACATATGTCAACAAACATATCAAGAGTTCTACATAAAGCATCAGATGACCAGGTTTGTATCAATTCTGTATCAGTTAGCACACCTATCAGTTAACTCACATATGAATCACATATATATCAGAATACCTGATGCAACGTTCCAGGTGAAACCATTCAGTTTATACTGTGCGTAAGAGCAATGAAGAACCAAATCGCAGTGCAGTGAAATATTTCTTATAATGGAAAATACAGTTACAGCTTAGGTTTGCTTGGGAGTGGAGTCTGGGAGTAGTGTCTCCATGACAAATGCCTCGGCTCCATCCCAGGGCAGCATGATGTGCACTGCATGGCACGCAGTGTCACGGCGCTTCTCCGGCGCTGCATACATATGATGCAGGAGTGCCACAGAAGGAGCGCCACCAAGCCGCAGATATTGCGCTCTTTGCAGGGCGCAAAAAGGAGCCACTTTTTGCACCCTGCAAAGGCCACATCGGGGCCACAGTGTGCAGTTGCTGCGATCCCGATCTGGCTGTAACAGGGTCAGCTCCAGGCCACCCCTTCGGGGCTATGAGTACAGCTCCTAAATAATCCCACCAAAAGAGATTTTAACATAGATTTTCACTATATGCCAGTCATACAGGAACATGGGAAATAATTTTATACCTGACAAAACTATTTCACAATTTAGTTCAAGACTGTCTAATCTCACTGGCAGTGACTCTCTAGGCTTCTGGCACTGGCCATCACCCAAGCCTTTTAACTGGAGATTCCAGGAACTCAAAGTCCGCTATGGGCCTCTGTCCACCATTATTTCATAATAGAGCACAGGACCTCCTGCATATGAAGACTGTGCTCTACTCCTGGGCTATAATCCCTCCGAGAAAATATACTTACAACAACAGATTTTCTCTGGAAATTTATGTTGTTTATACAAACCACCTGATGGGTTGTGCTGGGAAGAAAAAAGAGAGAAAAGGTAATCAAGGATCTTTTGCTATAAAAAAACCCAGTTATTGTTAGCCCACCTTCCTGCCTGCATTCACATGTCACGTAATAGTTTTCAGACATGGCTCTTGAAAAGTACATCTCCGGAAAGTATCTAAGTAAAGTTGGACAGTGTTTTCATAACTGATTCATTTTAAACAACAGCTTATGTTAAATAGAGAACATCTATATCACATCTTAATTTGCAGCTCATTCATTACTACAAGAAATATGGGGGAATTCCTTGACAATCTAAACATATAGCAAATATTGCATCGGCATTAACTGAAACTGTTCATTGTATCAGTGGTGCTTATGTGAATCAAAAAATGTCAATATGTTTACCATTCTGTCCTACATAGTTTTGAAATGTACAACTGATGTTGATAGCAGCTTTTCCCTGGGAGGGTCAAAAAGCAATTTCAGGATTGGTCTTTGGGAAAACTTTCATTTGGATTTGGAGAACCTCTCTCCTGTGCCAATCCTAAACATTAAACTGCAATCACAATTTCATATAGTGCCTAGTAGTTTAGCCCCAAGTCCTTAATAGTTTCCATTGCGCTTCCCACTTTGCGGCACAACAAGATGTAGACTTCTGCTTCTAAAGCAGACTTCTATTCTGCTCTGTCTCAGGGCTGTGGAACATCTGGAGTTCCAGATGCTACTGGACTGCAATTTCCAACCAACGTCAATTATGAAATTATGGAGCTACAAGCCAACATCTGGAAGGCAATGAGTTTCCCATCCCTGTTCTACACTAAATATGCTGAAGTCAATACAACACGAAAAACTAGTTATTGTGCTTCCAGGCACAATACAAGGTGTTGGTTATCACCTATAAAGCCCTGGCTGGGCCCGAGTTACTTGAGGGACGCAGTCTTCCCCTACGAGCTGCACCAACACTCAGAAACATCCCGTAAGAACTTATTGGAAACTCCATCGTCCAAATACAATCTCCCTTCCCAAAGGGCCTTACAATAATGGCCCCGCGGATCTGGAACAGCCTTCCGGAGGAGCTCGTCTCATGACCTCTTGGAAACATTTAAAAAGAGAGTAAAACCGTACTCTTTTGCCAATCGTCCCCCCCCCCCCGAGGAGTGATGTCTACATGACCAATATGCCTGCCAACAAGGATATTCTGTCTTACCCCTGGATGTTGGATGCTGTAGCACTGTTGTATTTACTGATGTTTGTATAGATGTACCATTGTGTTTTTATAGTGTATTGTACTGCATTGTATGTATTGATTTTAGTAGTCTGTACCCCATCGACCTTTGGGAGAGGCGGGAAACACAATACATTTTTATATTTTATTATTATATTATTATTATTAATAAATTCTAGAAGATCCCACATCAATTAAAGAGTAACCTACAAAAATACTCCAGTTCAATTTGTATGAGGACGGGCTAAATGTTTTCTCACACAGAAAGCTAATTTAGAAATCTAAATCAAGTACATTAATAAATACAGGTTGAGTCTCTCTTACCAGAACCTGAAATGTAAAATACTCAAATCCAAAATTGTCCACATGGGTGTCTGACATAGTACACCCTTGCTTCTGATGGCTCAATGTACAGAAACTTTGTGTATTAAATTACCTTCAGGTATGTGTAAAGGTGTATAGAAAACATACATACTGTACACTTCAATTTAGATTTGGGTCTCACGCCAAGTATCTCACTATGCAAATAAAAATATTCAAAATAAAATTTAAAAAATCCCAAACACTTCTGGTCTCAAGCATTGGATAAGGGGACGCAACCTGAATTAGAAAGAAAGGATGCAGTCTCTCACATCAAGTACAGCATTGATTTACCGATTATAACTGCTTATTAAAATATAACTCTCCAGGTTTCCAGATTCCTATATTATCAGCAAGTGGTTGCATTTTGACACTGAAGGCTACTCTTACTTGAGTGTTACAGTTTTTAAACATCTGAGTATTTAAAAAGCAAACCATAGTCACAAGAAAAAAATAAGAAGGTACTTATAATTTATATGGTCTTGGGCTCTCGAATCCCTTATCTCCTTTCTTCCTGTTCATCATGAACACCTGGATCTTGGTGAAGATCAAAGACACATCATCACACACATCTTCATTGAAGTCTTTCCACTGATACTTCTTTTCTTAGCAAGAATCTTCTCACCAAATATCTTTCAATATATTCGCTACTTCAAACAATTCAAACTGATCTCCAAAGAGAAAGCATTATGCATTTACAAAACAGTTTCATCTACGTGGCCTTCAAGAAAATGGCAACAGATTTCCCCAAATGTGAAAACGATGATGTTGGTCTCTAACTGGGATAGTCATGTAGCATATGCAGCTATTCAGGCAACCTGTTGACAGTTTGTGAGGTGCAGAACATGTATAAAGAGAGTTCTCCCATCCAGGTTAAGGGATGACACTTTTTGCAGAGCCTGGAGTTTCTATGAGTTTCCAAACCAAACTGCCAGATTTTTTTTCTGTCAGAATTCAGTGATGTAGTAAAAAAAAAGTCCTTGGAGGAGGGATCAGCCTCAGAGGCATGTGCCTGATCTGAAGATGTGCTTCTGAAATAAGGGCCGGTTACTGGCGATACGTGTCCCTGGAGAAAAGCACCTAAAGCAATAACAGGATAACTAGAATGATCAGTTATAAGTTACCTCACATAGCTCTGAATTAGGAGTCTAGAACAAGTACTGGCTATTGTCGGTGCTCTTTTCATATGAGAGAATAACAGGCACAACACAGAAAGCCTCCTGGCCTGATCTGTCAGGGAACATCTGGCTTACTGAAGAAGCATTAAGCTTACTGTACTGACTTTCTGTGTGAAGCACAGTTCCTGCCAAGGTTTCTGGGAAGACTCTAGCGTTGCTCAGCTTAAAGTAGCACTAATTTTTTTGTATGGAAGCAGCATAGAACAGAAGTTACTTTGGGAAGAAGGCAATGACAAAAATAAAGCTGGGGCTGAGGAACGTCAAGCAGTTTAAACAGCACTAACTTCTTATTGAGGCAGCACAGAACAGGAAAACTGGGGAGAGGGGAAGTGTTTTATACCACACTGGCTTAAAAGAAAACTAAGCTGAGGAAGTTCAAGACAGAATGGGGTATTAAGAGTAGCACTGGCTTCTTATTAGAGCAGTAAAACAGGAATACTTTTGTGGGGGGAGCTGTTTCAAAATACTGGATCAAAGTACTTAGTTTGAGTAGAGGGAGCAAAGTTAAGAGTAGCACTAACTTCTTGTTTAAACAGTAGCAAAGAAGTACTTGGGGGGCAGTTTCATAGGATGCTGCCTTAAATGATGTTGTATAAAGAGAGAGAGAGAGAGAAGTAGAAGTGGGGCTGAGGAAGGAAGGTCAGGCTACAAGGGCGGTGGGGGCTTTCAAACAAACATTATATTCTTACTAAAGTCGCTACAAGAGGTACTGTGTGTGTGTGTGGTGTGTTTGGGGGGGGGAGGCAGTTTCATAGGATACTGGCTCAAAACACGTTGTACAAAAAAAAAAGGAGAAGAGTAAAGCGGTGGGAGACTTCTAGGGGCTCTCAAAGCGAAACCTGATATTGAGGGAAAGAGGGTTTTCTTCCCTGGAGGAGGTATTACAAGAGGTACTTTATTGGAGGGGAGGGGGCTGTTCATAGGATACTGGCTCAAAATAAGAGACTAAGCACAAAGGGGCTGAGGCTACAAAGGGCGGCGGAGGGCCCCAGGGGCTCCCAAAGTGAGGGTTTCTATTGAGAAAAGGGGTTGCTGCTGCTGCTGTGTCTGGAAGCAGGGTCTGTCTCTCTCCAGTCAGAGGCGCTGGCCGAGGAAAGGGGGGAGGCTGAGGGCCGTTCTCTCCAGAAGCTCCGGCTGGGTGACAAACGGGGAGACTCGGATCGGTTCGGATGAGAACCTCCGCGAAAAGAAGCTGCCTTCGCCGCCTTTCCGTCCAACAGACGCGGAGCCTCTTTCACAGACCCGCTGGTCTTTCGAATTCGGAGGCGGCGGCGGCCGCCATTTTGATTGCGACCCGCGACCTTTGACCTCGCGTCGCCGTCGGTTCAAAGGTCAACGACGCGTCGTTGTAGTTTTTTACGTATGCTTGCGGCCTCCTCCTCCTCTCCTCCCACACAGCTTCTTTTTGTGTGTGTGTGTGTGTGTGTGTTTTGTATATATATATATCATATATTGAGTCTCATTAGGAAACGCCTCAAAGGGTTAAAGGAACGAAGGATAAAGGAGTTGAAAGAAAATCAAATGTTTGGAATTGTGGCGCGCATGCGCATCAAAAAGAGCGCGGGATTTGAAGACAAGGGTGCGCATGCGCGTGGCACCAGTACGGGGAGGCAGGCGTGCGCATGCGCACAAAGGAGGGAACGCGCGCGCTTTCCGCCGGGTGGCTGAGCAGCAAAGATGCGCATGCGTGGCAAATAAGAGGGGGTTTCCGTGGCGTCTTACGTTGTGGGGACAAAAAGTGCGCAGCGCAGCAAAACGAGGAAAGGGGCTCCTTAGTGGGGGTGGGGAGTGGAAGCAGAGGTACGCATGCGCATCGAACGATACGCTTGTTTTCTGGTGTGAGGCAAGAGTCCGCGCCGACGAGGGGAAGGTTTCCGCTGTGTGGAGAGAGCAGAGGTACGCATGCGTATATGCGAGAGGACGTTTTCCTTGGCGCGTGGAAGCAGAAGCGCGCATGCGCCCAGAGAAGTTCAGTTTCGGTGGCGCTTTTTGGCGCCGTTTTTAGGATGGCGGTTGTTAGTGAGGAAGGAAGGGGACTATTTCGCGCTTGTGTGAATCTCGATGGAAACAGGGGCAGCAAGAGAACCCAGCCCCAGCGCTGCCAGTTTCCCAGGGAACCCAGGGAGTTCCAGCTGATTCTGAGCTTTCGGGGATTTTGAATCGTTTTAGTCTTTTCGAAGCATCCTTCGGAGTTTTAAGGGGGGATTCTGGGGGATTAGCTCAATCATTTTGGGTAAATGGCTTTGAAGGTATGGCTGTGCCCTGCGTTGCCATCTTAGCACTTACCTAACCTAGCTGCTTTGCTTTGTCTTTTTGTTCCCAAACAGAAGAATGGACCACTTTGTCACAAAGAAGTCTAAATCGAGGTAAGACTCAGAAACAAGGTCCTGAAGAGCCCCACAAGACTTCAACACGGTTTGGCTCCTAGGATTACGTGGGTAGCCTCCCTGATGGCTGTTTTCTCCCTCCGGAAGGCCCTCAGGAGCTGCTACTCCAAGAAAGCAGAGGAGAAAGCAGCCAAGCGACAGCAGCCGCTTCCTGAAGAGCCAAAGGCCCTGCGTAGCCCGGCGGGAAAAGCAAAAAGGGCAAAGGGTATTTCAGGAAGTTTTCGCCCAAGTGGCTCAAGGAGCCCGGATTCCAAGGATGGCTGGAGAAATCGCAAGAAATCCGGATGCCACGAAATGGCCCATTGCCTGGCGTGCGGCATCCACTCACGGCCACAGGAGCGACATCCACAAACACGGTTTGACCAGGAAACACGTCCTTCGTATGAGAAAGATGAAAGAGAAGCGTCGATCTGAAGAAACGCCGTCCAGGCAATTCCCAGCAGCAAAAGAGCCAGAGGCGCGCTGGCTGGCTTTAGCCGAGCAGAATTGGCCTTTGCGAGCGATGGCGCTCTGTCGAACTCCTTCCGAATATGCTCCCCGACTCAAAGATAGCTCAGGGGTTAAATAAAGAAACGTAATGTCTTGGCGCTGCCAAAAAAGACACAGATGTTCCGGGTCAAACCCTCGCCAGCCATGTTGAAAGCAAAGAATCGAAATAGGTTAGCTTACGTTAATCAACAAAACCAAAGGGTTTTACTGTTATTTATAAGACTGATGTCTAATTTTGTTACTTTGTTAAAACTGGTTTTTTTCAAAACTGTGTAACTTGAGACTACATTTTTTCCCCTTGAAAGTAACACGCATCGGTCAATGAGGTAAATTGTAAGCATAACAAACCTTATCCAAAAAACCAGTTTCAATTCTCATGAAGCCCAATTGTTCAGGGAAAACATATAAGCAATGACGTTTATTTGTAATGTGTTAGGAGTTTGCATTGTAGGCTAGCCTGTTATCATTCATTGTTGTGTATAAAACAATGTTGCATGCTTTTAAGCAATTTCATGTTGGTGATATATCCTAATAATGGTTTTTAAAAAAATTTTCCAACCATTTAAATCTAATTCCACCTTGTTGCCATAACTTACTATGTGACAAAACTGTCAATTGGAATCTGTTATTCAATATTTTTGTATTCTTTGTAACTGTGATGTAATTTATCTTCGTTGCCATACTTTCTCTGTGATTAATCTGTCATTAATTCGTTATTCAGTATTTTTTTAATGTTTTCAATTGTAATGTTATTGTTACCATAAGTTACTATGTCATTAAAGAGCCATTAGACCCATTTATTCAGTATTTTTATACTTTAATTTGAATGTAATGTCTTTAAGTTATATTGCTGTTATTTTGTAACACCTAAGACTTTTTTTGACCTTGCTGTGTGTTAAAGACTTTAAAATTATACCTCAAATCAATATAAACTACAGCAAACCATTGAGGCACTGAGACAAGTTTGTAAAGATACTGTTTTTAGGTCTCCTCCTTGTAAATAGGACCAATATTTAAATAATTGTTCACATTGTTGTTGTTTTTATTTTATTTAAAAAACTTTATAAGACTTTACAATAAGAAATGCAATAAAAGAGGGGTTAAAATCATAGATTTACAATTGTATCCCAATGTTACAGTAACTCTCACATCATACATTATTACTAAAACTTTTACGACATGAAGGGAAAAAAAGTCTCATACTATTTAATTTATTTGAAACAAGTCGGACCACAAAGACCGCCGGCCAAATGGAAGAAGGGCTGCCACCAAATTCGTCTTAACATAATAAGTGGGAGCCACATTGTTTTCAATGGTAATTTTGAGAGTTGAAATAAATTACAATTATTTTTTATTCAGTTATGTTTATTTGCAAAAGATCGGCCATATTAACATTACAGGGATTTTGACTGAATATTGGGGAATTCCAGGGATTTTGGTAAAACATTCTGGGGAATATCTTTGAGGCTTGTTGGCAACAAGGCCTATTTCTTGCTTGTACAAAAGCTTGATGGAAACAGCCCACAAATACCCTTCATTAGTACCTAGGCTACAGTTCCTATGATCCCCTGCCTGAAGGTGGAAGTTGTAGGCTCCATGTACCCCATAAGACAACCTGAATTAGCTCTTAGAAGCCTATGCTATGAGACTGGCTGCATCTGCACTGCAGAAATAATGCAGTTTGACAGCACTTTAACTGCCCTGGCACCCTAGGGTTCCTTGGGCAAGATTTCACATTGTCTTAACTTTCAGCTACCATCTCTTAATACTTGCTCAGCTTTTGCATTTTTAATATAAATATCGCAAAGATTATGTAGGCGTACTTCGAATATGGTGGCTTCAAAATGCCCTGCGTAGACACTGTTTATTAGTCTTATTAAATGTTTAAAACAGGAACTTGTTAGGTCAGATCCCAACTTAGTAGAACCATGACTAAGGCTGCATCCACACTGGAGAAATAACCTGGTTTGACACTGCTTTAACTGTCCTGGCTCAAGATTATGGCATTCTGGGAGTTGGAGTTGGTTGTGGGGCGCTCTGTCCAACCCCTGCCATGCAGGAAATCTAAATCAAAGCATACCTGACATGACTATCCAGCCTCTGGGAATGAGACTCCACCACCCTCCGAGGAAGAGCGTTCCACTGTCAAACAGCCCTTACTGTCAGAAAGTTCCTCCTAATGTTGAGGTGGAATCTCTTTTCCTGCAGCTTCCATACATTGTTCCGGGTCCTGTTCTCTGGAGTAGCAGAAAACAAGCTTGCTCCATCCTCAAGATTACACCCATTTGAATACTGAAACAGGACTATTGTACTGACAGCCAAAAGACAGAAAGTAGGCCTGAAACTTTACAGTATGAATTAAGGCTGAAACAGATGGCAACTGCATGCCGCAGTCCCGATCTGGCATTTTTCTGCCCCCAAAGGTGGCAAAAAGCTGCTCTTTTGGGGGCTTCAAAAGAGGCACTCTTTTAGCTGCCACCGCAGGTTTTTTGTGTGTGTGTCCTTTTGTAGCATGTAGCATCTGGTTGCTGCGCCACAGGAATGCCCCAACGTTGCCTGCCGTCTGGTTCGGCAGGCAGCATGAGGCCAGATTGGGGGTGAGTTGGGGCCTGTGGCGTGGAGTCATCAGTCCCCCATGCTGCCAGAAAGCCGGCTGAAATTAAGTTGCACGTACTCAAGCTTGCCAGATTTAATAAAGTGCCACAAAGAATATCTCTCTCAGCATGTGAATTGGGACCCTGGCATGCTGGGCACAAATCCTCACTCTGAAGGGCCTGTCTGATTTATGGTGACACTATCACTGCTTAACCGCCTCTTCTCCAGGCTAAACATACCCAGCTTCCTCAGTCTCTCCCCATAAGGCATGGGTTCCAGATCCTTCACCTTTTTAGTCACCCTCCTTTGGGCACGCCCCAGCTTATAAAGCAATAAAGGCAGAAGAATCACAGGCGTAGGAACTAAATATATAGAAATCTATGCTTTATTCTATGCAAATCCTATTATATTATTCTATCAATGAAAGAATTCTAGGAACAAAAAAATACTTCTAACTTTTGGTTTTGACTGAGACAGTTCCGCAGGGTTTGAAACTTTAAAGATAGCTCAAGCTCATATAGCAAAACTTTATTCAAGAATTCAAATGCCTTTTAATATTTTTACATGCCCACCATAAAAGACTGTTATGTGTCTGCTTCTGGTCACAAAATTTGCTACTAAAATCCCAAGAGACCAGTTCACAGTTCCATCTTCAGCTCTTAAACAGGATTGCTTCTTATGAAATGGGTCTTCTAGAATTGTAAACTTTGATTCCATTCTGCATTGAAGAACGAGCGTATTTTGTCAGCAACGCACCAGTTGTTTGCTTCTCTGAACACAAATCTCTGCAAAACAGAATGGACATACTCTTAATGCATTTGAAAACACAGTTGAGAATGATTGAATGCTTCAATTTTTTTCAAATCTAAAAGTACTTTGTGTCAGATTATAGATTCATTGGTATGGTGTTAAGAGTGCATGAAGCCAACTACTGCATACTCTGATTGAAGTAAAATGGGATAATGAAGGAATAAATGATTGTAGAAATGAGGAAATAGAAAAGCTGAAATTTATGCTGCCAAGTGAATCCATACAATTGATTTGATGGGGGGGGGTCTTTTGCAAAATTGTGGAGAGCAAAGGCTAAGTTTTAGCAATTGACTGAAAGTGAGTATGAAGAATTCAAAGGTACAGTATAGCTGTGTTTGTACAATCAGTATGTAGAGAGATCTATGAAGCAGAGCCCTCTCTCCAGTCCATCTGGTGCCATCCAGCCATGGCAGGAGATGCAAGCCCAGCTCTATTGGGCCAGGCCTAGATTAAGAAGCAGAGCCCTCCCTCCAGTCCATCTGCCTTGGTCCAGGCCTCAGAGGGAGATAAGAACTGCTGGACCTGATCCCCTTCTCCTTTTGCATTGTGTCTTTTTAGATTGTAAGTCTGAAGGCAGGGAACTGTCTAATTAAAAATAATAATAATTGTAAGCCGCTCTGAGAGCCTTTAGGGCTGAAGGGCGGGGTATAAATACCGTCATAGTAGTAGTAATAATAATACTAATAATAATCTTGTAGCACCTTTGAGATTAACTCGGGGGAAAAGAAGTTGGCATCATGAGTTTTTGTAGACTTAAATCTACTTCCTCAAATGCATTTTTAGGAAGTAGACTGAAGTCTACGAAAGCTCATACTGCCAACTTCTTTCTTTCAGTTAGTATCAAAGGTGCTACAAGATCTCTCTACATACTGTGAAGACGCCAGAGATGAAATCCAAGTCACATACCTAAACAAAAGGATGAGCAGGTGTTAGTGGAGCAGAAAAAAATACTTGGGAATGTCAGCTGAGTTAGTGACAGAAGCTAACAGCTGAGATGTGCAGAACTAAGTTATTACTCTGAACAAATCTTGCCAAGAAAACCATAAGGTGGAAACGACTTGAAGGCACACAGAAAAATAACAATACATGAGAAATGGCTTGTGGACTTACACCAATAAAAATAGAACTGCCAGAAAAATCAGTACCAGTTGTATAGATACAAAAATGTCAGAACCTGTCCAGTATGGTAAGAATCAGACATGTTTGAGATGCTTTAAGTTTCAATATAGAGAAGCCCTGAGGAAAAATGTTTTGATCACTTACTGTATATATGGCACTATATCAGCTTCTGTCCATTTCTCCCTAATTTTGAACAAGGTATTAAATCTTTCCTGGTTTTCTTCTGGTAAGTCTTCAATGTTTAGCAAGGAAATAGTCTCTGGTTTGGAAGAGTAATCCGCAAGAGCCAAACCCTTGAATAAATAAGATAGAGATTCATTTTTATTTTGTTTTAAAAAAACTCTCCATAGAGTTCAGGTTGACATACAAGGGCCTAAAGCCTGCTGTTGGTCCTAACAAAGTAAACTCACTGAATCAATGTGGTTTACACATTAAAAAACCCCCACATAATTCAACAATTTCATTGAATGGGTCTACTCCAGTTAGAAATGACTAACAAGATGTCATGCCAAACCTCCTCCATTTTGTCCTCACAACATGGATTTGGCTGAGAGATAGCAATGTAGATTTGGCTGAGAGATAGTGACTGCCTAGGTACAGTACCTAGTGCTCTTCATGGCTTAGTTCATAATTTGAGCTCTGCCCTCCTCCATCCTGATCTGACACTAGCCATTACGCAAACTGGTCACTTCAACAGAGAAGCTTTTTTTCTTTTGCTGGTGAGCATCAGAAGTATCCACCTTAGGTGTTTTTGTGGGTGTAAAATAACTGGGTTTATGTTACCTTTAACTGGTCCAGTCCAGTGATCATTCCTTCAGGGACACTCTGTTGCCATACTTCTTGAAATTCCGAGAGACTGAATTTAACTGCATTGTTTAAGAGCATTTGAGCTATTCCTCGGCATATCTTCTCTTCCTTCATTTCAAAGTAGGTGTCACCTAGTGAGGAGCATTACAAATAGAACAAAGTTGCCAGGCATCTCTGGAGCCATTAAAAATAAATAAATAATAAATACATTTTTTATTTCTATCCTGCTTTTTGCCAGGCAATCAAAGCGGCATACAACAAGTTAAAATATTCTAGTCACTTTAAACATCTATAGTTTGGGCAGATTTGAATAAAAGGTTTGAGCATGAGTCTGCCTTAATAGTGTATAATCACAAGGGAAGATGATGTCCCTTTTGTAGGACAAAATGGAATTCTAACTACCATCATCAGTGGTCAGGTAGTCTGGAAGTTTAAATCCAAAACACATTGAAGGCCAAAACTTGAAAAGCACTGGTCTTTTTAGTACATGTACAGTATTGATAAAACCTCCAGGCACATATTTTATATTTGCATAATATCAACTATATTTCAGAACTTGTACATGAACGGGTCTCCCTTTATCATGTTTAGTGTGACCCCAGCCTCCACCCTTCTGCTATTCATACATGGCCAGATACTTAGATAGTTATTGTAAATATTATGTTTTATATATATATATATATATTATAACATATATAATATAATGGGGGTAACTTACCTTCATCAGTGTATTTCCTTCCATAGCTCATAAGAATGTGCTCTATCATATTCCTGCAACAAACATTTATCTACCTTTATTATACCAACAAACAATTAAATGATCACATGCTACAGAATTTGGTTAGTCAACTCGACATACTAATTCTGCTGTTTTGACAAAAATAAGCCACCGATCTTCAGATTTGTAATGGAGAATTCAAGTGCAAATATGTGGTCACTTCCAAGTGAACAGTCTTGTGTTGCTTTCAAAATGAAGTGGAAAGGCCATTATGAAGACTGTTCTTTGGAGCATTAGCTATGCTCCTGCCCTCTTGTGCCTCTATTGTGGTTTGCAACTGAAGTATGTATAACTAATAGGATTTTCCCAATTCCATAACTGTTTCTCACCAATTATGATTGTATTCCCCAGCCAAATTTTTCTACGATACCAAAATGTGGAAAGCCCAGTAAAGACCAGACTACTCCGGATGCTAAATGCCTAATTTCAAATCACATCAAGAGTTTTAGGGTTTCTTTTTTTAAAAAATTTAGGAGCAAGTACAGAGGGAAAGAACAATTACCAAGTTCACTGCAGGTGGACAATAAGGTTTACCTCTTCTCATTCTAGCCATGATGGTGATGAAACCGCCCCCCCCCCCTATCATGCCATAACTCCTAACCTTAACAGAGTGGCTATTGGTCCAGCAGGAACATTTTTAAATCTCATAAGTTTGGGGGAAGGGGAGGGAGATTTTCATAAAGATCATGGCTAAGAAAGGAAAGGCAAACTTCCCAGTAAGCTCTGGTCTAATAAAAGATAGACCTTTTCACTTTTTCTTTTTTCTTAAAAAACAAATTGATGATTTTTAATGATAAAAACTATTAGCACTCCCAGATTGGCTCTGTGTAGTTCTGGAAGCACTCTAGGAGCCACATACCATCTCCATGTGAAAACTTAAGCGAACATGAAGTCATGTCTGATTTTGAGAGGACTTGGCTTTCATGCTAAAACAAGGTGCAGGCAGGGCCATATCTTGGTTTATAGGCGAACTGTGCTCCATGAAAGTGATTCTCTGATCTGAGCATGGGGGGGGGGGGGGCGGACAAAAAAAAGAAGGGGGTACAAATACATCCTGAGGTCAGGCAATCAGGCACTTTCAAGTTTCCTGCTCTGGGTCTACACAACAATAGCATTTCCACAATTTAACTGTGCAGGGAGTCATTTTATCATACAGTAACACATTTTTCTATAAGTATTAACAAAACCACTTACTCTGGTTCTAGTGGACCAAGCTCTTGAAGACATACGCTTAAAGGGACTCTGTTAAATGACCAGGATTCTGTGTATATCAACTGAGTCACATGATTCAACAGTTTCATCTCATAATCAAAATCTAGGATCCTCCAGTATCCTGCCAAGCAGAGAAATAAGACTGAACAGGCAACTTTGTAACATTGGGTATTTTGAAATTTGTAATTTGGTCTTCCACGTCTTATAAGATAAGAACACCATCTAAGCTTCTTAATGAATGTTAATATACTAGAATATGCTAGTAAAGTCCTGTAGTACAGATATTATTTGCATCATTGTCCAGAGAAGGTTCAGTTGTTCCATGCACACTCAAAATGCAAGTTCAAACAGCATTCAGCTTATTTACGTTGTTCCATGAAACTCAAAAAGAGTAACTGAAAATTAAGTTCAAATTTATTCACACAGTTCTTTCCTGGGTCCTGTTTCTTAATCATACACCAGACTTGTCTTTTAATAATAAAAAAAAAATCCAAACTGAGAAGAGTCAACTGGATTTACAATAAAGAAAAGCTATATTATTTGTACTAGATAACTTCCTGCAGTCACTACATAACCACTGTGTCCAGACAAAAATGGATTATGGCACAAAGGGATGTAAGAGACAGTACAGTTAACTACAAAAGAAAATCCCCCCAATGCCTTGCAAACAATTTTCTTAATCATTTATTTCATTTTATATATGTCAAATAAAATAGCTTTGAATACAGTGCCTTGCAAACAATTTTAACCCACTTCCCTGATACATCTTTTATATAACAATGGAACAGAATGAAGTAAAGTTTAACTAAATAAGTAAGTAAAGTAAGGTTTAAGGTTTAGCACACTTTAGATAATAAGAAATCTCAACTGACATTTAGATAAAAATACAGAAAGACTCCCCTTTTTTATGGTTGTGAACCCTGTTTTTATAGTTGTGAATTCTTAAATCGTGTGCTGGAATAAAGGCAGAATATAAATTGTCTGACTGCTATTTCTATCTGCCTCATCTAAATTGGCCAATAATGGGCACTGAAATTTCAGACATCTCAGTATCATCAAACTGAGGAAAGCCTGACTAGATGATCTACCTTTCATAAATACCTTCAATCTGGCATGCTTTGAGAGTTTCCAGTTGATGCATTATTTCTTCCTCACTTGCTTGGACTTGATCCAGTAAGTCTTCTGTTGCATACTGCACAAATGTAGAAGGCAAACAAAATACTACACAAAAGTATTAAACTGACATGATTTTTTAATTTAACTATACGAATGTGCCATTTTTGTAGATAGCATCATGCACATTTATAATACAGCAAACCAGGTCTTGATATTCCACCCCTTTTCTTTTTGGGGAGGGGATGGTCTTTCATCACAATCTAATGCAGAGGTAAGGAAGTTGTGACATGCCAGAAGTTGTTGGAGTCCAATTCCCATCGGCACCAGCATCGGCACCTACTATTCAGGGATTATGGTGATTTAGTCCAATAACATCTAGAGGGTGGCAGGTTCCTTTCCTTTGGTCTGGAATGGACAAAAAGGAAATATGCTACACATACAATTAAATTCTACATGGTTTCAGTTGCTGGAAGCAAATACAGCAGATTTAGCCCCACAGTGATTTCTTCAAGAATCTTTAGTCTTCCTCCTCATGTAAAATGATGCTTAGGCTTAGGGGAAGAAAGAAAATATACTTAAGGATATTGTTGTACTAAGGGCAAAATTTGTCTCCCTGCCCCCAATACTGATAAGAATATCACACTGGGATCAAGGAGTGTATGTATGTATGAGAGGGAGTGAGATACAGAGAATTCACACATCTTGCTCTCAATCTACACTAATCCCGAATCTCAGTTTATAACAAGTCACACTCTCTGAGCCTCAGAAGATGGCAATGGCAATTCCCGTCTGAAGAAACTTGCCAAGAAAACCCTGTGATAGGGTCACCTTAGGATTGCTATAAGTAAAAAAAAACGCAAACAAACAATGACTTGGAGGCACACAACAACAACAACAACAACTGTATATAAAGTCAGCCTATGTAGCTGCCTCATTTGGCATAATGATGGACACATTGGTAGTTACCAAAAGAAAAAGAAGAAAAAAAGAAATGAAAATGAAAAACTATTCATGTTCTTTTTAGACTTCCTGGGCAAAAGTATTTAAAAACCATTTCCCCATTTTTGTATTATAGCCAGATGGAATTTTCTGGAGAGGTTTGCTCATGGCAGCACTTCCTAATATCAACCCAGTCTTATTCCATAACCACTCACCTATTGGTTAGAGAGAAACCAAAGTCAGTGTACCTTCTGATTTCTCACAAGCTAATCTTTATATGGTTACAGCATATAAATATGTATGCTAAGGTAGCATTGGTTAAGAGCAGGGTGAAGAGCCTCTGGGCATGTTGAGCCTTCCCATTAGAGTCTGAAAAAGTTAAATTTTTTTACTACAACACCCAGAACCCACAGCCAACATGCTTTTCAAGTCTCTGTTCTCCCAACAGGTTTTGCTCCAAGACCTTGTCAATTGAGGGAAATGGCTGGCAGGAAACAACTGAGCAAGCCAAGTCTGCCCAGCACCTTATTCATATGCGCCATCATGGTCCTTCAAAGATTACTTACACAAGATTGTAGTCTTCATGATGAAAACAGTCCACCAAATCCAGGACTAAGAGACACCTGAATCAGAATTCCCTAACACAAAACTACTGTGTGATCTTAGGCAAATCCCCCTCCAAGCCCAAGCCCACCATCTATAATTTGTCACAAAGAAGAAATAATACTGATATATGCTGTAATGTTAATGTAAAGTAGGCTGGTATTTAGAATCAGTGGATACTTTCCAGTTATTACCTTTCAATCATGCAATTGCTCTATTACTCTTCTTCCACAAACTTCATTTAATATGTGGAGAGATATTGTAGCACTTTTGAGACTGACTGAAATAAAGAAGTAGGCAGCATGAGCTTTCATAGACTTCAGTCTACTTCAGATGCAGAGGAAGTAGACTAAAGTCTACGAAAGCTCATGCTGCCTACTTCTTTATTTCAGATAGTCTCAAAGGTGATACAAGATCTCTCCACATACTGATTCCACATACTGTTAGTATGATTCTACATACTAACACAGCTATATTTTTGGAAACTTCATTTAAATTATACTAGTTTCAAACCCTGCTTCATTCTTTCTGTATGAAAGGGGATTTCCACCCTACTTTATCCTTTTTTATTTTGTTTTGTTTTTGTTACCTTTGAGTTAGCCGAAGTTTGCTCTTGCTCAGTGTCTGGCCCTTCATAAGGACTTTCCATTAGAAGTTTCTTGAGTTTCTTGAGTTTAGGTCGACATCTTCTTAGTTCCCAGAAATTTTTGGCGACCCCTGCAATCTACAGAAAGTATCTTAATTGGAATTTACCAGAAATCATTAGTAAACTTGACATTGCTAACAAACTCCACTAATTAGCAACAGACCTTTTGAAGAAAATAGCAGAATGCCCCTCTTTCTGGCACATTAGATGGGCCTTTAGAACTACAGATCTTTGGGTGTATTTGTTCCATCCTCTGCATTGCTTTAAAGCCATGTGTGTGTGTGTGTCCAGGCTAGCATCTGCTGTGAAGGCTTCTATCTTCATCCCCTGCCTGAGTTTAACCTCATTGTTAGAGATTTCCTTTACTATCTCCTTGACCCACAGCAAAGATGCTCTGGTCACGATGGAGATTGAGGCTCCAGGTCTCAGGGCCAGGTGGGAAGCTTCATGTGCTTTTTAAAGCGCAGCCTCCACCTTCCTGTGGGAGTTGGGAGGATCAACCTATCCAAAGGATGTTCCTTCTTTCTCCGCTGGGAAATACAAATGTAATATGAACAGCAAATATTTATATCTACAAAACCAAAATGAACAGCATCTATATAAAACCCTTATTCTCTCATACATAATGAGTTATACACAGAATAAATACCTGGAGGTGAACAATGTTAGAAGTAGGCTTATCTGCACCAAGTTGTTCTGGAGTTTCACAGCCAGGAATGAAAAGCAAGGTGTTAGATGTGTCTGCTATTTTCATGTCATAAGTCTTATCTTTACTGCACAGCACAGCATGTTCCTCTCGGTCTCCACGTATCATCAGGCTGCAAAACAAAGCAATAGAGCTAGATCTAATATATAGGCATAGTTTTTAAAGAAGGTTTTATTTCAGAACAGGATGCAAACTTCAACAGGTTACTAATAAAATGTAAGGGGGGGTTGATTGTTCCTCGTATCAGCATATCATTCGTTCATCCATTTTCCTTCTCATGACTGCTTTTGCGTTGCCTTTAAGGGTGGTCCTATTTAGGATAGTCTAACTGGAAAGCTACCAGTGCATGACATTATTGTGTGCCTTCAAGTCGTTACCAACTTATGGCGACCCTAAGACAAACTCATCACAGGGTTTTCTTGGCAAGTGTCTTCAGAGGGGGTTTGCAATTGCCATCCTCTGATGCTGAGAGAGTGTGACTTGCCCAAAGCCATCCAGTGAGTTTTTATATGGCTGAACCAGGATTCAAACCCTGGTCTCCAGAGTCATTGTCCAATACTCAAAGCACTATGCCACGTGGCTAAGTTATCCCCATCCAGGTAAAGCTCCAGCTGGTAACAAGTAAAGGCTCAGCCCAGACACACAGAGCTACCTGGACTTCCAGTGACAAACCTGGATCTAGGAGTATTCCCTGATTCCTTGGGGAAATGCAACTCCATCCAGGGCAGGCCTCTGTTTCACTGGGATTGAGTTTCCATCTATTGGCTGTTCATTATGTAATCAAAGCTAATTGCCATACATTATTTACCATACATCCTTTAAATTTTCCAGAATCTAGTAATGACCAACTTCATTAATAACCAGTTAAGGGTCCATGGTCCAAAACACACTGCAGAAATAATCCAGTTTGACACCACTTTAACTGCCATGACTCTGTGCTATGGAATTCTGGGAATTGTAGTTGTGACACCAGAGCTCTGACAGAGAAGGCTAAATGTCTCACAAACTTACAAACCCTAGAATTCCCTAGCATTGAGCCAGGGCAGTTAAAGTGGTCTCAGACAGGATTATTTCTGCAGTGTGTTTTGGACCTATGAGATACCTTAGCACTGCCTCCTTCCCCCCAAAAAAAGGTCATCAGGGACACATATCTATTGAACCAGAACTCTCTGACAAAACTACAGATCCCAGAATTCCACAGCATTGCACCAGGGTGGTTAAAGTGATGTCAAACTGGGTTATTTCTGCAGTGCAGATTCAGCCATAGATTTTCCAGGACATGTCCTACATTTCAATCTTCTGCCCTGGAAGAACCCCAAAATGACTTCCTTTTCCAGCATGACTAAAAGGCATGAGTTTACATTTCTATGAGTATGGTTTTGTGTTTAGCTTTTACTGGGCGATGCCCTCCCTTTCTCTTGGATGTCCTGCCTTGTCCTCCTTTGCGGTTATGACATCTGGTCAGCCTGCTCTTCGGGTGGGGAAATGCCACAAATAAGGCCATCATCCCATGCGCAAGCCTTGTTTGTAGCTGAATCCATAGCCCTGGACCCTGCCTTGGCAGAAGGAGGGCTGGCCCAAGGGCAGCTTTCCAGATGTAAAAAATGGAGGACATGGCCAAGTAAGAGCTTTTAAACACATTCATGTAAATATAAATCCGTGCTTTTTAGTCCTGCTAAAACAGAAGACATTTCCGTTGTTATATTAACTATGTTCCTTTATGAATAATAAGAGCATACTTACCCATAAGGAATAATACATAAGACAAAAACTAAAACTGAAGGGAAAAATGAATTAAATAGAGTAATTATTTTTAGTATCTGATACACAGCAATGATTGTTCTTTAAGATTATTAGGCTCTGTAAATAATGTAGAGATTCATGCAAAGAAGAAATGTTTTGAAGAAACATAGTATTTGATTGTTAAGCAAATGACATCCTGAGTCATGGAAGCCAATGCTGGAGATGATAACTATTTTCAAAGATGGTCATAGCTTTTTTTATGTCTAGACATGTTTTTGTTAATTGTATTTATGTCAATATATATCTTTTGTATGTCATTTTTTAAATGAATAAAAAATGGAGGACACTTTGCAATGCCTCCTGGTTGAAATGTAGGACGTGTCCGGGGAAAGGAGGACGCCTGGACACACTGGGTTCCATCCAAACACTTTCTTAGAGAGCTGCGAAGTTTCCACAGCTGTAACCATTTCCAGCCACCAGGAGTCGCTGTGGAGACAGCAGCCACCGCGCGCTATACCTCCACCTGCCACTAGAGGCGGTGACAAACACATAGATGTGCTTTCGCGCATGCGCACCTCCGTCCTGCCTCCAACTCGGCGCACAGTTCCGGCTCCAGCTGCAGAAGGCGATATTCGGGGGCCTCCGCGGCCGCACCGAAGCTGAGGCACTGCACGACCGGGAGCAGCTCCGCCGGGTTCACTTTCGCGACCTGCAGCGTAGCTTCGACTTCCTCGCGGCTCCGCATCTTCACTACGGAAGCCGAATCCGGACAAGAGCTGTGAACGCTGAAGCGGGGCGGGCTTTTCCAAAAGCGCGCCAAAAAACCCTCTACGCAGTGGGCGGGGCTTACAGCATGGCGCGCCCAATCCCGGGGCAAAGGAGGCGGAGCCAAAGTGCCAAGGCGACGACGGGAAATTATTTGCGGGCGTGAGATGTTCGGTTGTCTTGGAGGTTGATTTTATGGTTGGCGTCCGTGCACAGTTCGGAATACGAGAGAGCGGGAGACTTTTTCAGTTTACTTTTTCAAAAGGATTTTTCAAGAGATAGAAAAGGAGATAAAGTTTGTGCTGCTGGGAGCTTTCAGGTGGTTTCTTGGCACATTTCTCCAGAGAGGATTTGCCCTTGCCATCCTCTGAGGCTGAGAGAGTGTGACTTCATGCTCAAGGCCACCCAGTGGGTTTCCATGGTCGAGTCAGGACTCGAACCCTGGTCTCCAGAGTCATAGTCCCACCCTCAGACCACTGCCCCAGGCAGGCTGCCTGCCATGAGCCTTGTGGCCTCGTGCTAAATTTCCCTTTCGGTGAGGAAGAGAGCAGACAGTCCAGCAACTGCAGTGCCTTCGTTTCAGCTTCTTACTTTCAGGACAAGAGAGAGAGAGAGAATATGTAAAATATGCATATATATATATACTGTGTATATATATATATATATATATATATATATATATATAATTGTGTGTGCGTAGTATTACATGTGTGTGTATATAGATATAGATATATAGCTATATATAGTATATGTATTTATATATATATATATATATATATAGTATAACATGTAAGTTGTGTATATATGTCTGTGTATATATATATATATATACAGTATATGTGTATCTGCATATATAATGTATGTGTGTGTGTATATATATATAGAGAGAGAATTATATGAATATGTGTGTGCATGTATATATATATATTTATCTAATATATGTATGTTTGTGCATAATATATAGTGTTATGTATGTTTGTGTGTGTGTGTGTATATATAGTATAATATGTATGTGTGTATATGTGTGTACAGTATATGCTCAGTCATCCTTTATAACTGGATAGAGCCACACAGGGGCAGACTGGTGCAACACATACATAGAATTTGCCACTGATAAATAGACTCTGCATTTGAGAAGAGAGCCACTGCAGTACAGTATACAGTATTCAGGGAGACCAGGAGGAACATTTCAAAGTGTCCTGTTTTGAGCATGACTAAAAAGCATGAATTTATACTATATTTATGTTAGTGTTTTTAGCCTTTATTTCGCAATGCCTACATTTTGCAGTGCCTTGTCCTCCTTTAGGGTTGTGACATCTGGTCACCCTGGTTAATTGTGGTTTGAGTGTTCGACCACGACTCTGGAGACCAGGGTTCGATTCCCAGCTCAGCTATGAAACCCACTGGGTGCCCTTGGGCAAGTCACACCCTCTCAGCCTCAGGGGAAGGCAATCGCAAACCTCCTCTGGACAAATCTGGCCAAGAAAACCCCATGGTAGGTTCTTTATAAGGTGGAACGACTTGAAGGCACACAACTACAACAACATTCAAGAGTAGAAAGATTCCTTCTGCAACTAGAAATCTACCACATCCAGGAAACACATTCAGGGGTAATTCATGTTGGCCATGTAATAGAATACAACAAAATCCATAAAATAGTGATACTTTTTTTGGGAAAACTAAAAAGTGCAAAATACATCATGCAAGCTTTTGAAGTTTCACTGGCTTCTTCATCAGGCAAAGATAGTTTTGTGAGAATTCAGCCTTCTCTGCAAGAGAAGTCTGTTGCCACAACAAACTACAATTTCCAGAATTCAGCAGCAAATGTGCTCCATCCTCAACATGACATCCCTTCAAATATTTAAACAGGGCTATCATATAACCTCTTAACCTTCTTTTCTGCAGGCTAAACATCCCCAGCTCCCTAAGTCGTTCCTCATAGGGCTTCATGGTTTCCAGACCCTTCACCATTTTGGTCACCCTCCTCTGGACACGCTCCAGCTTCTCAACATCAGTTATGGTGACCCTAAGGCAAACTTATGCCTGCTGGAATTTTGTAAGTTCTTTGGCATCATTTTCCTTTGCTTTATCCTTTACATCCTGTGCTACATGCCTCTAGGTTTCACCCATGGGTCATAACAAAATCCATCACTGTGGCCTCAAAACCTGCCCTCAGTTTATACATGAGGTCAACTTACAGTCGAGTATATATTGTACCTTTAAAGAGGTGCTTCCCCTCCAAGCCATCATTTCTGCGTAGTTGGAGAGTAAGGAGGATGAGTGGGGATGCATCCAGCTTTTTCCTGTAACTAGATGCATTGCAACAGGCAGCCTGTTGCAGTATGTACAACTGGGGGGGGGGGTGTATCCTCATTCATCCTTGTACTCTCTGACAACATATAAATAGTGTCGAGAGAGGGGTTGTTACACTTTTTAAAAGGCAGCTTGAAGGGGATTGGTATTGGCAGATGTATAGTCACCCCCTCATATCCATGGATTTTTTTTTTTATCCACAGATTCAAGCTACCATGGTTTAAAATATTTTAAACATCTACATTCTAAAAAGCAAACCTTGATTTTGCCATTTTATACAATTTGTATTTAATGGGACCCGAGTTTCCATGCATTTTGGTATCCACGGGGTCCTGGAATCAGACCCCAGCGGATACCAAAGGCCCACTGTAGATTGGGAGGCGTGGCTGTGTCTCCATATCTATGGCTCCTGATGCAAGATCTTTCCCGAGAGTTTCCTTTGTTGACCTTTCATCCACTATTTATTACATCAGGGCTGTTTAGTAGCCAAAACTGAAGATGACTTGATGTAGATAAGTGTCATAAGTGGAGAGAAATCTCATAAACCCCTGGAGAAAAATGTAGAAAACTGCCCTGACTTTCAGTGGCTTTGTCACATGTTCTTTACAGCTTGGCCTAAAAACTTGATGTGGTTCATTCTTTTAACCACAGGATATCTCTTAACTTGTTTAGGCATGAGTAGCTTGAGAACTGTGTGCATTGTCAAATGTATTTTCAAGACACAAAGAGCAGAAATGTTATATTCAGTGATATGATTGTCAGCAAGAGCCAGTGTGGCCTAGTGGTTTGAGTGTTTGACTACGACTCTGGAGACCAGGGTTCAGTTCCCAGCTTAGCCATGAAACCCTGTGGGTGATCTTAGGCAAGTCATACTCAGGGGAAGGCAATGGCAAACTCCTCTGAACAAATTTTGCTAAGAAGACCCCATGATAGGTTGACCTTAGGGTTCCCATAAGTTGGAAACCACACAATGGCACACAACAACAACAACAATAGCAAATCTTGTTAAAGACACATGGGATATTAACCACCAATGGCTTGAAATGCCAAAGATTTGCACCTGTAAAAGAAATCATGAGGAGTGGGGAAAATTGGACTTTGGAGCTGAATATGGTCCTACTGAAGATCCAGTCTATCCCTCTGCAGTTCCCCAGGTGGCTTTCTCTATGGCACCCTTGTTTGATCGTTTCTCAGCTTTTGTATGAGTTCCTACCCCCAAATTCCAAAAGATTGACATGCATCTCCTAAGGCTTAGCTAATGGTGGCAAGAGCTTTAAGCAGAAATATGATGGTATCTTTGGTCCCACACTTTTGATTTTGAACCCAGCCACCACAGGAATTGCCCCCCCCCTTCCCACAGAGACTGGCTCTCTCACATGGAACTCAGTTACAACATTTCAGTATTGCTTTATTTGGAGCTTCTTTGACATAGTGGTTGGAGTGTTGGACCATGACCAGTGTTTGAATCCCCACTGAGTCATGAAACCCACTGAGTGACTTTGGGCAAGTCACACTCTCTCAGCCTCAGGATGGCAATGGAAAACCCCTCTGAGGAAATGTCCCAAGGAGACTGATAAGGTCACCGTAAGTCGGAAACAACTTGAAGGCACACAACAACAACAACAAAAATATTGCTGCAACCTGTGGATCCCCAGGATTCATAATTCGGTGAAATAGAAAATTGCTGAAATGTCCCCTCATTTTCCTTCCCTTTCCCCTCAACCTCCACATTTTTAGTCTTTTTAAATATACAGTAGGCCCTCCACATTAGCTGGGGTTAGGGGCCCAGGACTCCCCATGAATGTGGAAATACTGCAAATGAAAAAAAACTTTTTTAACCTGAGAGAACAACTCTCTAGGAATACCTAGGTTTTCCAGCACAACTCTGTGGTCAATGTCTACCAGAAGCAGACCATCGAATCACACTGGAAGACCTACAAACGGCTAGAGAAGTGTTTTCTCTAGTATTCTTGAGTAATCTTTCTTGCCTGCTTAATGGCAAAGTGCAGGCATGCAGTCTGAGCATGCTCCTGCTCTGTAGGGTTGGTAAAATTGATGCTAATCACAATGGTGAATCAGAATGCTGGAGATAAGGCTCTAAGACAGCTAATTTTGAACACATGAAGTGATAAAGGAGGGATATCACTAGTGGATTATGGGACCTTAAACATTTTTCCTAATCCAATAAATACCTACTTAAGAATATTACTCAATAGAAATAGGTAGGATTGCACTTTTAGAGCCATTCATTTCAGATAGAAGTGAGGCTTAAAAGAATTTTCTAAGCTCTGCAAAAGTTCTGGTAGCCCAGATTGGAGGAATGTTTTCATCTTTTCAGAATTGCAGAGGCAGCAAAATACGCATAGTATGTGGGATTACGGTACTAGGTGAATTGGTGCACATTTTCACACTTGTATTAACAGATAATTGTCTTCACTTTTCTGCACAAATTCTCATCTTTTCTCATATATTCACATTTATTCATCCTCCCTCTGCCGTAAATGCACAGCCATGTGAAGCACATGGACAGTCCTGTGTGCAATCATTCACATTTCAGCAGATACTCCTGTAAAAACCACTAATACTTTTTCCATGGAGTTTAAGGAGGGTAGGTTTTTTTGCAAGGGGTGAGGAGTGTGCAAAAAGCCCGAACTCCTGTAAATCATGTGTGGCCAGATTGCATTCTGTTTGGAATGGGGAGTATTTTAAACATATAGACTAGCCCACAGAGAGAGATGACAAAAAGGGGAAAGTAAATGTAATACCGCTTGGCTGTTTTTCTTGAATCTAATTCAGTTTTGACAGATAAATGTAAGATTTTTTTCCCTCTGTTGTATTTCAATATTTTGCATTTTAGTATTTTAGTGCTGGTAGCTGTAAATATGCTATTAATGTAATATTAATGTAATATTCTCTGTGTTACATATAATATAATGTATAATACAATTGCTGTTCATTGTACATATAGTTTTATAATGAATTTTAAAATTAAACACATATGTTAAGGTGTCTTTTTTCTTGAAGGTTTACCTTGGATTTGATTTTGAGGTAGTCAGAACTAGGGGAATATGGAGTTATAGCAGTGCAGTGCTATAGTGAAACCACTGAAAGGAGGGAGGTAGGAAAGTGTGACTATTGTGGGCAAGCAAGAATGAAAATACATTTGGCAAGACACAAAGTGTGAAGAAATATTGTGGATCTCCTTCAGGAAGTTTCTGCTGTCAGTAGGCAGATCAATATCTGAAAAATCTATGTGACTCCATGCACACAGAGACACACACATTTTAAACACCAATATAGGTAGGTATCAAGCAAACTATACTTTCAAGGCTATAAAGCACTTTATTGTTTTAAAAACTGACAATATATCTAGGCTAGAATAGGACAGAAATCTTTCTTTGTTATCACTCCCTTTTGTTTCAGGAACTTGGCAGCAAGCAGATTTGCTAAGGATCAACAACAGTTTTTCTGCCAGGTCTGAGGAAAGAAACCAGAATCTCTTTTTATGATCAGTATCTGATAATAGTCAAAAGGAACATACTAAGAGCCATGCTGGATCAGACTAAAGTTCATTTGTTCCAGCATTGTGATCATATAGTGGCTAACTAGATATCTATAGAAAGTCTGCCAGCAGGGCATAACTGCTGCTGTACCCTCCAGCTCCTATCCTTAAGAAGTTCCTCATATTTCACTTTTGATCTCACCATCGTAAATAATCTTACATCGCCAGCAAATTTAGGTGCATCAGTACTCACTACTAATTCTAGATAATTTATGAATAAAGTAAAAAGTTTCCATTATAGTTCATATCTGGTTGAAAGGGGAAGCCCTGTAATGCTGCCCCTTGAACTACTGTATTGCCTCCTGGCTTCAGATTGTTAGGCTGCAAAATTATGTGCTGGTTAGGGAAAACTGACACCTTGTGACTGATGATGGTAATGGAGGCTTCAAACTGAAACAAGAAACTCCCTGGTTCCTGTGCCATAGTATGTAAGCTAAGTTTCACATGTTAAACACCCATGGTCTTTCATTTTTATAGTGTTAAATATAGAGATTTTAACTATTTTTAAAACTTTTACTGTAAACATTTAAATTTTTAATTCACTGTTTTTGGAAGCTGCCTAGCATCCCACTTTGGGAGAACGGCGGCATATAAATGTAGTAAGTAAATAAATAAATGGTCTTGGAATTCTGATTCTGTCAAATGCACAGAGATTCCCTTTTACTATTTTAGAACATTTTAGTTGTTTGGGCCCACTTGCCTAACCAGGGATGGTCCTATTCTCTGATAGGACATTGGTCCCTAATTCTCAGCTCCCATTCTCAGGGGCATACAAGGTGCTCTTACATTTTGCAAGAGAGGAGACCTGAGTTGTATAGTTGGCTCCATCTCTGGTCACCCCCCAGCTTCTTATTTATTGAGCCTATCCACCTGTGTGGGCACCAGCTGTCATTGTAAGCATCCACTGTACATGTTATCTGCTTGCAGGCTTGTATGGGTTTGTTCTATTATATAGGTGAGGATGCTGAGCATGGGATTTCCTCACTTACAGAAGTTTATCGCACCAGGGTTAAAACATTCTAACGCTTTGAAACAGTTCCCAGAAATTGTGCCCTCTGGAACTCCATGGGAATGCGATGGGAATGCCTGGCGGCAACTGGTGTTCTGCTGTGTGGAAAAATAGCGTTCTGGGCCCCATCGGGTTTCCATCACACTCCATGCGCGGCCCCGCTCATGCACGTTAGAACACACCAGGGAACGTTTTAACCCCGGTGCGATAAACCTCACAGTCTTAAGTGGCACCATCTATTCTGCTTCTTCCTTGTGCTGCATGTACTATCTAAAATCCAGGATAACTAAGAATAGACAACCATCAATAGACAGGCTGCCTGATGGACTCTGGGAGTCTGTTTCCATTTACAGTGGTCCCTCCACATTTGCTGGGGTTAGGGTTGAAGGACCCCTGTGAATGTGGAAAAAACGCAAATAAAAAAAAACAGTATTCTTTTTACCTAAGAGAGCACCTTTCTAAGAATCTCCAGGTCCTCCCATTCAACTCTGTAGTCAACATCTGCCAGACATTGGTCATAGAATCATGCTGGAGGACCTACAAATGCCTAGAGAAGTATTTTCTCTAGGAACTTCTAGATTCTGCAGCACAACTCTGGTCAACTTTCTTTCAATCAGTCTCAAAGGTGGTACATGATCTCTCTACATACCCATGCCAGCTAAAGTGGTGTCAGACTAATTTAATTCTTTGGTGCAGCGAACACCTTATAACTTTGTAGTGTAGACCCCCAAACCCAGTGCCTTTTTATGAGCCTTAAGGAGAAAGGCCCCTTAAAGCTGTAACCTTCAGATACAACTGAACACTAAAGTGAGGGCAGATCTGAAAGACAGAAACTGGCAGCATGAGCTTTCATAGACTTTAGTCTACTTCTTCAGATGCATCTAACTGAAAGAAAGAAGTTGACAGCATGAGCTTTCGTAGACTTCAGTCCACTTCCTCAGATGCCTTGGTGTAGTGGAAGCCAGGGACAGGCGTGCATATATGTGTGTGTGTGTGTGTGTGTGTGTGTGTGTGTGTGTGTGTGTGTGTGTGTGTATAATATATATATATATTACATTCCTCCTTTCTCCCTGGAGGGAACCAAGGCAGCTCACAGATAAAACCTTATTGAAACAATTAAAATGTCTATACATAAAATTGCATAAAATATGCACAATATAAAACATAATATAAAATCACATAAAATATACACAAGTTAAAAACAGTCTAAAAACCCACCTACTCCAGCCTGCCGGCATAAAAATGTTTTTACTTGGTAGCTAAAGGCCAGCAGGGAGGGGGCCAACCTAGCTTCCCGAGGAAGCATTCTAGAGGCTGGGAGAAACCACCAAGAAGACTGTCCTCACCAGGCAAGCACGTGATCTTCATAGGAAGGAAAGAAAGCCACCTCCTGAGCAGGTTCATATGGGGATACAGGTGCAGTACAGACCACCAAAGCGGCGTACCAGTGCCAGTATAAGGGTTAGGGAGTGTGCATCATGTACATGCTCCCTAATCCTAATATGTGCTGGCAGCGGCATAATGGCAGCGCTCTGTGTACATGGATGCCACCATTATGATGTCACACACACGCCGTGTCCAAACAGCGCGGCATGGGCATGATGTGTTCGTGCCGCCCCAGGCCGCTTACAAAACCCCCTTTTCCAGTCCATGGGGAAGCAGCATTTTGCCGCTTCTCTGTGGAATGGAAAAGCGCCGGATTGAAGCTGCAGGGGCTGCTGGTGAGGCTGCCCTGCCTCCAACCTGGCAAAAAAAGAGGCAGATGCAGGCCGCCCCAAAGGGGCTGTCTGTACCCCACCACAGTCTCTCAAATAGTCTGGGCCCAAGCCATGTAGGGCTTTATAGGTCATGATCAGCACTTTGAATTGTGCTCTGAAACGAACAGGTAGCCAGTGGAGCTGTTTTAACAAGCGAGTTACATGCTCCCTGTAACTGGCTCCGGTCAGCATTCTGGCTGCTGTGTTTTGAACCTGCTGAAGTTTCCGGATTGTTTTCAAAGGCAGCCTCACGTAGAGTGCATTGCAGTAGTCTAAATGGGATGTGATCAAGGCATGTGCTGCCATAAGCTCAAGGAATGAACACAGCTGGTGCTCTAGTTTTAACTGTGCATACGCACTCCTGGCCATTGCTATGACCTGGGCATCCAGGCTCAGAGCGGAGTCCAGGAGCACACCCAAGCTGTGAGCCTGAGATTTCAGGGGGAGTGTAACGCCATCCAGCACAGGCAACACCCCAATTCCCTGATCTGCCTTAACACTGACCAGGAGCACCTCTGTCTTGTCTGCATTATGCTTCGATTTATGTGCCCTAGGTATGTGTTTTGAATTTGAATCGACATTCTCACATACCTATGGCGTGTGTGTGTGTGTGTGTGTGTGTGTGTGTGTGTGTGTGCCTGGCTTGCATGCCACCAAAAGTATCTGAGGAAGTGGCCCGAAGTCTACGCAAGCTCATGCTGCCAATGTTTTTCTTTCAGGGAGGATTGAGTTAAAGCTGGAGGGGATGAAACAGCTGGCCGTGGCAAGGCAGAAGCACCTCCTCTTCTGCAGCCGAGTTGCTGCCTCGGCAGTCTTTGCAAAGGTCGCTTGTTGGAGCCATCTCTCTCTTCCCCTTATAATAGTTTCAGCCCTTCCTGACCTTGAGCCTTTCCCCCCTTTTGCAAAGCACTAGGATGCTGGACACAAGGGGACACTGCTGCTACTGCTGTTGCTGCCTTTAAGCTGGAGAAGGGCCTAAGGAATAATAAGGCTGGCTTTTGGCAGCTGCAACCACCACGTGTCCCTCCTCTGTCACACACAACCAAATACAAGGAGGAGGAAGCCTAGGTGGTGGGAGCTCTGCTTTCCAGGAGGAGGAAGGTGCAGGCACCAGAGGCGACTGTGTTCCTCCTGCAACCCAGGTGAGCCAAAAGCCTGCAAAGGTTGGAGGGTGGGCAAGAAGGACAAAAGCAGTGTCTGGTGTGTGTGTTTATGTGTGTTGCATTTTGTGTGTGGGATCGCTGTCAGTTCCTCTTCTCTTGCCTGATACACACTTGAAAGAAACAGTGTTACTGATATCTGGATTTATTATCACATTGTTTCCCCTCTAGGGATTTTTTTTTTTAAAAAAAGAGCACTTCAGGTGGTTAGCAAAGCTCTCTCAGAAGAGATTGGACACAAATGAAAAGGAGGCTGGAAGTGAAGGAGGAACAGAGAAAAGATTAAAACCACCACCACCTCCATCATCATCATCATTGTTTGCCCAGAATCTTGATAGTCCCAATTGCAGTGGACAAGATTTATTTATTTATTTGTTTATTTTGAGTATTTATATCCCGCTCTTCAGCAACAAAGGCTCTCAGAGCAACTTACCATATTTTTTTTAATTAGACAGTTCCCTGCCCTCAGGCTATCAACTGAATCAGTGGATTGTTATTTTTATTGTTATATTATTTGCCCAGAATCCTGATAGTTCCAATTACAGTAGATCAGTGGAATCAATGGGGTTTTCCTATGTGTTGACTCCCCATTCAACAACTGATTTTATGGGTCTACTCTAGTTACAACTAACAGGATTCAGGCTATTATTATTATTATTATTATTATTATTATTATTATTGATGTCCAGAAGGTGAGCAAAAGAAACTATATTTGATGTTGATGATTGTTATAATTATTGGCCAGAATATGGACAAGAGAAACTATGTTTAATTATGAAGACTGAGGTCTAAAAGGTGGACAAAAGACACTATATTTTATGACTGTTATTGTTGTTATTATTATTATTGGCCAGAAGGTAGACAAGAGAAACTATGCATAATTATGATGACTGATGTCTAGAAGGTGGACAAAAGACACTGTATTTGACCTGTCTTAAAGCTAACATCTCCTCAACTGTCCAGAGCAGAAATGACTCCATTGAATTAAGGTTCTTTTCTTTTCTTTTTTCTGTTTATGTTTCTTTCTCTTTCTTTTTTTTCCTAGGCTGCAAAAGGGATTGTGCAGGGAAGGAATGTGTGGGTCTGCGAGGAACATTAATTTAATTAAAGGACTGGGAAGGCTGACAACTTGTTAAGCTGGAGAAGAAATGCATTTACAGGCTGCAAATTGTGAAAGAACTGGAGGCTAGGATGTGGATTGGGCTGCAGGAAGCAAAAAAGACGACTGATATACTATTTGCAATTAAATTGGAGGCATAATAGTCTTTCTAAGAGGCTGTATATGAAGGTTCAAGATGCCAGTGAATGGGGGGAGGGGAGGCCATCTGTACAGAATGGGAATCAAGATACAGTATGGTTTGGGTGGATCTTACAGCAGGGGTATAACTATGGGAGGGGTAGGAATAGGGGGCATTGCTTCATAAATAAGAATTCTGCCCCACTCCAGATGACATTTTGGGCCAGTCCCCAAATTTCTAGCACTGCAATAATTTAAAATTTCAGTTGAGCACTTAGAAATACAGTCGGCCCTTCTTATACACGGATTTTTTATACACGGATTTAAGCATACACGGTTTGAGACTGTTTCTAAAAAAAGTATAAATTTACTTGATTTTCCATTTTTATAAGAGAACCATTTTGCTATGTCATTATATTTAATGGGACTTGAGCATACACGATTTTGTTATACACGGTAGATCTTGGAACCAAACCCCAGCGTATAACAAGGGTCCACTGTACAGTTTAGACACCCAAAGAAATGAGGCCAGCAAAGTTTCCAAAGAAATGCAAATGCAGCAAATACAAGAATTCTAGGTGTCTTACTTTCTGCACTGCTATAAATTTAGGGGTTGAAGAGAAATTTTCATTTGGTGGGGCAGAATTCTTATTGGGGACAATGCCCTCATTTTGTACCCCCTCCTCCCCATAGATATAACCCTTACGTATGTTAGAGGCTAGAAGACTATCGCTAACTTGTCCCTTCAAATGTTGGTGTGCTGCAAAAGATATAGATCTTGTTGTGCTCTTTTTAATTGTCTGGCTCTTTCTTGCCAGGTTGGTAGCAATGGAGGAAAGCAGCCTGGGCCCCATGCAGCAGAGGGCTACTGAACTGGAACACATGGCTGAGGTTCTGCTCACAGGAGAGCAGTTACGGTAGGAAATTCTGGTTTTTACTCCTAGCACAAATGTCACGAAAGTAGGGAACAATAGGAGAGATTCTTTGTAGGCAGGTACAGATGGGAAGGATGCTATGTGTGTAGACCAGGGGCAGAAATTGCAGAAACCTGCAGATGGAATCTACCAGCAGCACCAGACAGTACAGACAGTTGTGGTGAATGCTGGGAGATACAATCCAACAATATCGTGAGGGTTGCGTCATTCCCACCCCTTGATATAGTATCAGTCACTGGTCTATCCTGCTAAAAACGCAGACGATTATAAGAGCCAGTGTGGTTTAGCAGTTTGAGTGTTGGACTATGACTCTTGAAACTAGGGTTCAAATCCCAGCTTGGCCATGGAAACCCACTGAGTGATCTTTGGCCAGTCACCAGAGGAAGACAAAGGCAAATCCTCCATCTGAGCAAATCTTGCCAAGAAAACCCTGTAATAGATTTGCCATAGGGTCGCCTTGAGTTGGAAATGACTTGAAGGTAATCAAGAAAAAGATGATTAGTCAGCAGTGTGACACAGCGGCTAAAAAAACAATGCAATTCTAGTCTGCATCAGCTTTCATACAATGTCCAGACTGGGTAAAGTAATAATACCCTTCTATTCTGCTTTGGTCAGACCTCACCATTGGAATAACATGGCCACTTTTGGGCACCACAATTCCGTGAGGGTATTGACAAGCTGGAACATGTTCAGAGGAGGGCAACAAAGATGATAAAATGTCTGGAAATGAAGCCATATGAGTAACAACTTAGACAAAACAAAGTATGTTTAGCTTGGGGAAGAGATGGCTGCAAGCATATAACATCTATCTGTAAATATTTGAAGGAATGTCATGTAGACAATGGAGCAAGCTTTTTTTCTGCTGCTGCCAACAGAAACCAATGCATTCCAATTAGAAGCAAAGATATGCCACCTAAACTTCAGGAAGAACATCCTGACTGTAAGAACTGTTCAGCAATGGAATAGACGATCTGGTGGACTCTTTTTGTCTTTGGAAATCTTCAAACAGAGGTTGGATGCTTACCTCTCAGAAGTGTTTTAGTTGTGGATTCTTGTATGGCAGCAAGGTGTGGCAGATGGTCCTTGAGGTCCTTTCGAACTCTGTGATTCTATGATGAAAAAGAACTCTGATTGTGGAGAAACCTGGATGAGCAAAGTTGGGTCATCTGGTGGTATGCAGCCCTTGGGACCCCTATGTGCAGCCCATGGAAGCTCCTGAAAGCCCCTAATTTCCCCCACTAAAATTTGGAGGCAACCCTCCCCAAAAAAGCCTACCCAAAATCTGCAAAAAGGGCCTTAAAAGGATACAATTTGCTCCCTTAAACCCTATTGGCCCCCAAACCTCCCCAAAACAGATGAAAAAAGGGGGAAGGTTTTTTAAAATTGGCCAAAATCGAGCCAGAAGTGACATCATGTCACTTTGGAAATGCTGAAATGTGATGGTATGGCCTGCTAGACAGGCGCAGGAAAGAAAAATGGCCTGTTTGAGTTGCCCACTTCTGGGTTAGAGGGACAAATAGTAAAGAGGAGGTGAGCTTCCTATATATTCCCAAGATAGATAACCCCTTTCAGTCTGAGGGCTGGAGAAATTCAAGGGTCTCCATTCTAATGGCAGGTGAGAGCGAAGGCTTAAAGTTCTTCTTGCCAGTAGCTAAGCTACAGGAGATGTTTTGAACCATTAAAAATGGGGAGGGTGCATACAAAATTCAGTGTTAAGGGGAAGGAACAAAGCTATCTAGGAACCCCAGAGAGTTGGATTTGGTCAAGGAAAGTAATGACAGGTAGCTAGCCACAAAGAATCTCTTTTTTTCTTTTATTCCCAATGGAATAAATTGGTCTTCTGGCTAAATTTAGGGCCTATCCCTTCCCTGTGTACACAGATTACACAGAAGCTAGTTGTCTTTTCTATATTGTCATGAGAGTGGCCAGATGCAAAGAATGAAATGTCTTCTCTGTTTTATTATTTTAATTTTAACCTTGGGTAAAAGGGGCAATTTAGTTTGGCAGTGCATCACAGCCCTGCATGCAGGCTAACAACGGCAATTAAAATGCCTTCTTCTGTATAGCTGAGAAACAGGTACAGTCTCTGTGCTTCTGTGCGTCTGATTACTTTTGTTGTAAGAATCTGGTTGTTAATTATCTCGGAATGAGAAAATTCCAGTCCTGCGGCAAGCAATCTAAATTGAGAAAAGGTTGTTTGTAGTATAGTGCATCTGGTATGATATAGATTGGCAATCCAAGCATTTGGCTTCTTTCCACCCACATTGAGTGAAATCAGCACAGGTACCAGGAAAGATACCTCAACTATTAATTTCTGTTTAGCAACAAAGCAGTGAAGGCAACACAGCAGACCAAACTGGTCTCTTGCATTAGAAGGTACAATCCCACCACAATATTGCTGGCTTTTGTACACGAAAAGGTACCATCCTGTCCTTTGCCTCAGGCAGCAATATGTCTTCTTTATCTCAGAATTTTCTTTTTTGACCTCTGAGTTAAACAGGATGCTGAATTATTTTGACTTCTTTGATTGGTTTCAGCAGGCTAGTTTCATATTTTTATGAGTTAATGAAGGAAGGGAGATATGAACTCAGAGTATTCTGGCTGGTAGGAAGGAGCAGGATAAGAGCAAGACCACATTAGATGTGGATGAATTCAATCAAGGAAACCACAACTCTGAACTTGCAAGACATGGGCTGGGGTGTTGAAAAACTGGGTGACTTGTAAGTCTTTGGTTCATAGAGTCCCTATAAGTCAAAGTCAATTTGATGACAATTAACAACAACATTCTCTGTATAAAAGAGTTTCAACTTCTGTAGGGTGGGGTACATCTGTGTGGAATCATGATCTGGAAAAGTTTCTTTTAATGGACTACCCACTCTCTGAATTCCCCTTCAGGCAAAGTATAGTTGGTATACTTTGGGAGTATATTGGGAGTTGTACTCCCACCCACAAAATTTCCCCTCAAGTCTTCATGCAATAATGATAGTCAACTTTACTGGTTCAATAAGAGGGGGTTGAAATATAAGCTTTATTTTAAACTGCACATGTGAACCTGACAGCATAATAATTGTGGTGATCTTTACCATGGTCGTAACATATAGAGAAGATCATATATATATATATATTTTATTGGCTGCTTGCCACCCTGTGATTTATACTTACAAAGTAAGCAAATATTTCTGCTCTGGAAAAACTCACAGAGATGGTGGTCCTCTGCTGTTGTTTTAGCAAGTATGCTTGCTATTCAAACATGTGTCTTTGTACCTGGGCAAATTTTAAGACAGCTTTCCCCAATCCAGTACCCTCCAGATATTTTGGACTTCAGCTACTATAATCCATCACTATTGGCCCTTGCTGGCAGGGGCTGGTGGGAATTGTGGCCAAAATACTTTAAGTGTGCAAGGTTGGAGAAGGATGATTTTGAGCAGTGGAAAGAGTAATCTAGTCTGACTATCATCAGAAAGAAGTTTCCTATTAGGTGTGAAAACTAGTGCCCTGGCTACTAAAGGGCTACTTTTAATGGGAAGGTGTGGCTTGTTTATTTCAAACAACAATAGCCATTAGCTCTGAAAGTGTCATTAAGCAGCCTGCCTGCTTTTTTATTGTGGAATTCCAGCTCTGAATTGTAGATGTTTGTGGTAGACAGTACTGCTTTGGAAAATGTGGGTGGGAGAGATTTGACCAGCAACTAATACTTGTTAAGGTGTGCTTAGTTCATATCACAGCTGAGCATTATGTGCTGAGAAAATACTGTATATACTCAATTATAAGTCAACTTCATGTATAAGTCGAGGCAGGTTTTGTGGCTAAAATTATGGATTTTGATAGGACCCGTGGATAAGTTTAGCATAAAACTTAGGGACATATAACAAAGGATCTTAATGATGAAACAAAGGAAAACAATGCCAGAGAACTCACAAAATTCCAGCAGGCATCACTGTTTGTGCTCACACTGGATGGATGAGGGGGGGGCAGTGCTTCCAGGACAGATTGCACTCTTGTCTTTCACCAGGGAATGGTACCTTTTTAAATGAGAGTTAAAGTACAGTGCTTACATTGTCCTGTGGATAAGTCAGCTCAGGTTTTTTGGGTCAATTTTTTGACTATAATTTCTAGACTTATACATGAGTTTATACAGTAGGTATTCTGAAGAGAGTCATTACCAAGTTTGGTGATGTTATCTGATGTTGTCATATGGTGGCATCATTCAGATATCCAGCTAGGAGTATCCATGTTGTCTGAGGGATTCTGGGAATTGTCATCCAAAAACATAACTTTCAAGCTCTGAAAATATCCTACCCATACACATGAATCCCTACACTCTGAGAGGGGATTTTGGCTGGCTTATATTTAAATGGAAAAGGAAAACCCCATCTGTGAAATTCAAGAACATACTTTGCATCACATATAGTCTGACCTTCAGTCAATTAACATGTTATGCCTAATACATGTTATGCCTTGCTGGTTAACTGAAGATGGGTTTTTAATTTATTTATTTCTTTGCTCTTCACACCTCAAGAAAAGATTTGTCTGCGTCTACTTGAATAACTTTGCTTTTGGAGTTTTCCTCTTTCAAATTTAGATTGCTGGACAGTATTTGCTCACAATAGACAAAATATTTGGCGTAGAAAAATGGGTCGTCACTTGCATTCCTGGGTGTAGTCAGCTATATTGTTGTGCTTTTCTGTTCAGTTCAGTGCATCATTGCACGGGCTCTTTGATAATAGATCAGTGAAGGGCAGAAGGAGGAATAGTCATAAATGGAAGGTAGACACTCTGCATTCCTGATATACCATGCATTCTTAGTAGGGACAGATGCTTGTATTAGGTATAACATGTTAATTATACTGAGCTTGGGGCACCATGTATCCTACTTTATAGAAGGCAAGTCTTTATTTGACAGACTGTCCAAGAACTCCCTTACAGGGCCAGCATGGCATAGTGGCTCGAGTGGTGGACTAGGACACTTGAAGACCAGAGTTCAAATCCCCTCTCATCCATGGAAGCCCACTGGGTGACCTTGGGCAAGTCACACCCTTTCAGACTCAGAGGAGGACAATATGAATCATCACATGCAAATATTATAAGAATCTGGGTTCTCTTGTATCCTTTTGTATGTGGCTTCAGGGATGCAGAATGCGTATCCCACCCCCTTATTTGTTTCCTGCAAGTCCCAGTATTCCTCCATTAGATATTCTGCTTAGGTGAGATGGCAACCCAACAACACTCGCAGAGCCACACCTTTTTTTTCTTGGCATGAGCCATTACATCTGGTGGCTGGAAGCTAACCATAAGCTGCTCCCCATCATGCCAAAATATCTCAGTTTTCATTGGAATATAAAGTGTGAGTGCTGGACTACGACTCTGGAGACCAGGGTTCAATTCCAGCTCAGCCATGGAAACCCACTGGGTGACCTTGGGCAAGTCACACTTTCTCAGCCTCAGGGAAAGCAATGACAAACCCCATCTGAACAAATCTTGGGGTTTCAGGGGCTGCCAAAATGATGTTCAGGGGTTGAGTTTACCCTAGTCATGCATTACATACATTGATATTTGAAAAATATCATCATTTGTTCTCCAGCAACAAATGTGAAGTTTGATTCCTGGGAAATTAATAAGTATTTTCGTGAGGTAGTTCAGGTCAGCAGTTGAGTCCATTTTGTAACACAAATGTAATGATGAATTAAATCCATAGTTAGCTTGTGTTTTCATAAAGAAATCCTTATACCAATGACTTTATACCTAGACTACACTTTGCATTTGTGGTAAGGAAATAGTTGAGTAATTGATATTTTTGAACCCTGATAATGAACTGAATTGATCTACACTTCCCATTCTATTGTGTGAATCAGAATTTTAATACACTGGCTCTTAGACTTATAGATTAACAAAATATTGTATAAATCAGGAGAGAAATAAATAAGTAAATGTACCAACAGGGCAATATTATGAATAGTTTATTCGTGCAATTGCATGAGATTTGACATGGGCTGGGGACCTAGTGCTGAAGGAAAAAAGGTGTATTTTGCTTACTTCCTGTCATGATTTCCTGACGCTTCTGTTATCATCAAGTTTTTACATGTTACTTGAATAATGGAGTAAAAATGCATGAGATTGAACTGTTAGTCTCACTGAAGCTGCAGGGTTGAAAGTGGGTTCACACAGAAATATGTCTGTGTTGCTCTCTATCATGCTTTGTATTTTATTAGTAATTCATTCATTTATGTCAAGTTGGGCAAAGTGCCATCAATGGGCTTCATGCCCCCACTAGGCTCTTTGTGTGGCCCCTAAGGGGTCAAAATACCCCTCAAAATATCTCTAGGGAGTAAAGGGTTATTTTAGGCCTAGGAAAGACCTTTAAAAAAGACGAAGTGAATAGGAAGTGACTTCTGCTGATGTCATATTGTTGTGGTTTTTTTTTTTTTAAAAAAATAAATCTCAAAGTTCTAAAATGGCTCAAGAGGACTAAACACTAAAATGCTCTCCATGCCATCAGAAAGCATCTGGGGCAAAACTTTGCAGTTCTTGGTGTACAGCTTCCAAGTTTTCGTTGAAGGGCTAATGCACCCCTAGCCTTTCACAACTGTCCACTCCTGATTTATATCATTTATTTGCTACCATGTCTAAGAATGGGTCCTATTTTTGCTCCAGGCCCCAGCCACCTTAATCCAGATTTTATCTAGAAATGTGTATTTTGAAAAATATAAGAACATAAAAACCATGCTGAATTAAATCAGAACTCTGGGTAGGGTGACATATCTTATTCCCACATTTTGCTGTATTTGGGTTAATATTACAAACATGGAGGACAAGAGGGCAATAGCACCCTCTTAATCACATTGTCCAGTAATGGGTATTATTCAGAGGCAGACTGTATCTGGTGCTTATATTATTTTATTCTATTTTATTTAAGATATTTCTGTATCACACCTCGGCCCACAAGGTCTCTCGAGGGAACGAACAAATAAAAACAATTACAACAGTACAAAAATAAAACATTTTAAAACACATTAAAATATGTACTCTTTAAAAACTTTTAAAAGCTGTCTTAAAACAATATACTCTGACTACTGTATGCACAGGATCAGTAACCACGGTTTCACTTTACCTGCATAAGGAAGGAAAAATGGGCTCTGAAGGCATCTAGAGGTCCTCCAGAGTGATTCTGTGGCCAATGTCTACCAGGAAAGGGCATAATTGGCACACCAGCCAAAGAGGGGCAATGGCAGTCCTGGCCAATGTAACAACCTGGTCTTCCAGGAGCAGCACTGGATCCAAGAGCACTCCAAAGCTACATACCTGATATATGAGAGGGAAAGCATCTCCATCCAGGGCAGGCTGTGATCCCAAACCCAGCCTTGAGATCAATAGCATTCCAGTCTTGTCCAGATTGAACCTCAGTTTATTAACCTGTATCAAGTCCTTCACTGAATCCAGACAATGATCCAGGACTTCCAAATCCTCTGGCTGACCTCTCTCAGTGGCTTTGCGTAGATGTTAAAAAGGATATGGGACAATGTTGCCCTCTAGGGAACCTCACAGGCTAATGGCCAGCACCACCCCTGGGGAATGTTCAGCCAAAAAAGACTTGAACTACACAAAGCAATGCCCAAGTTCCATATCAGCCAAATGACCCTGAAGGATACCATGACTGGTGGTACCAAATGCCACTGAAAGGTTCAGGAGAACCAACAGAAACCCACTTCCCCTGCCCAACTCCTCATATAGGCCATCCACCAAGGCAACCAGAGCTGTTTTTGTTCCATAACCAGGCCTAAACCTAAATTGGAATGGGTCCAGGTAATTTGTTTCATCCAAAAAAGACTGGAGTTGTGATGCCATCACTCGCTGTATAACCATAATTTAAAAAGATTAGAGATTGGCTAATAGTTATCTAAGGAGGTACCGTCCAATGAAGGTGTCACCATTGTAATAAATAAGCATCAGTAGTGCTATCCTCCCTAAAGTTTTCTGATTTCCCTTAAAGACATGCAAATTGGAAGTCATCATCACTACATCCTGCATGCCATAGTTAAATTCCATAGTATTACAATGCTCTGAAGGATTTCCTTTTATCTGTATCTCCCACCAGTCCGATTTACTGGATGATTCCTAAGTTCTAGGCTTAAGAGGTGAAAAACCTATCTTTCTTCACACCTCACGGCATTTTATGCACCTCTGCCATACTTTTTTTCTAAGTGAATACGTTTTTAAGGCTGTGGTCTTTCCTCATGGGACAGTTGCTCCATGCACTTGATCAATATCCTTCAAACGTATGTATGTGAATATTAATTTAAGTACCAGTTTTCTAACAGGCAAAATGCAAGTGGACTTATACAGAAACAGGGTGGAACAAGCATACCAATGAACACATGCAAAAGTGTCATGGGCCGGGAATAGTGATGTCCATGCTAAATATACTTCCACTTGCTATAGAGTATACTTTGAAGTTTTCAAAAGGATCTTTAGGACAGCTGGTTGGCAAGATGTAATGAGACAGGTGTTCTAATGTATATAACTGGGGAAGTGTTTATTTGAGTAAGTGCTGCATACTTTAAATGTGCCATGTAAAAGTGGCATGGCAAAATAAGTAGCATTGCAACTGAGAGAAACAGAGGAGTTGTCCTATTCACTGGGTATGTAATAACTAATTTGCTGGCACAGATCAAGGGGCTATCAAATCCAGAGGCAAGTGGCCTACAATCTGAGGGCAGAAGGAGGCTCTTCCTAATTTCATCTAGATCCCAACCTAGGAACTACAGAAGAAGGGTGACAGGGAGGAGGAAAGGCTGCAAAAGTCAAAATGGAAAAATAAGTTGAAGAAGTTGGGGATGTAAAGAAGATGGACCCTTCAAATGCAAGATGGTGACAAGAGAGAAAGGCGCAGGACAGACTGTCCAAAAAGGATGGTCTCCCGGCATCTAGTTTTGGTCCGCAGAGAAGCCGCAGCCTCCAGATCACAGGACTTCCCCACGGACCAAAAAGAACCCGCGAAAAGTGGGTTCTTCTTGCGACACCATTACGGCATCACAGTGTGCCAATGGTGCACTTGTGACATTGTAATGGCACTGCGATGTGCGGACACTATGCGTCTGGCACGTCATAATGGTGGTGCCCATCTGTACAGGGTGCCGCCATTTTGATGCCCTCATCACATGTGAGGGGCGAGGGGCGTCTAGAAGCACCGCCCCTCGCACGTGACGAGGGCGTCCTTTCCCGTCCGTCTGGACTGGGCCAAAGAATGAGAAAGAGACTTTTTGGCTATAGTCATTTCTTGGCTATCTTTCCTCATGATGTGACCCTTGAGTGAGAGAAAAAAAGACAGAAAGAAAAAACTTTTCCCACTGTTATCTAATTCAGCATTCTGTTTCTAACAGCAGCCAGTTGCCTCTGAGAACTCACCACTTGGGCCTTAGAAAGACACAGAGCTTGTAATACTACTTTTTAGAAGCAATTTAAAATTTAGAGAACAATTCTTTAATGAAACACATCATTGAGAGGTTCTTCATTATATAACATACTACTGGTATAATGATAATGTTTCTGATACTGTTAGTTAATTGTTGTAGATACAGTACTCCCCTCTTATCTGCAGGGGATATATCCCAAGACTCCCAGTGCATGCCTGCAACCACGGATGGTATCAATTTTGCTCTCCATAGTTTCAGTTACCCCCAGTCAATTGTGGTCTGAAAAGATTACCTGTAATCTTGATCTTAACCTGTAATAATTGAAACCACAGAAAGCAAAATTGTGGATAAAGTTGGACTACTGTATCTTGATAGGTTTGTTACACAAAATGTGATCAGTTAACTTTGCTACTCATTAACAGTATATTTCCAGGCTTTAGCAAGTTGCAAACATCTTTATTTTGTATGATCCCATCTGTGTATCATAGATTATATCACCTTTGAAAGTGTATTATTACTGAAAACTCAGTAAGTCATCACTGAAAATGGAAGTTAGGCTATTCTACCTAGGTAATGGATGGGCATAACACATTCTGATTCTATTCTGATTGTTTAATTCTCAGCAGCAGCAAATTACTGTTGAGTGAACAACTACACATGTAACCTGTGTTCCCTTTTCAAATTATACTATGGCCTTATGCTGATTGAAACAGTACAAGTATTGTCAGGCTTGGTCACAGTCTTTTGTTCTGGAAGACCAGTGAACTGTCAAAGCTACAGTATTGAACATATTGCTCTGGAATAATCCCTGTTGAACTCTATAGGGCACACAAACAAACATGTGTTGATTGCACTGTAAGACTTTTGAGTGTGTTTGGTAGAAATGGTGAAACTTGGAAAAGAGGGACATAGAATGAGGGAAATGGGTGGAAATGTTAAACATTCAATGGCCAACCACTCTTATGTATTAGTCATTAATGTAGATTTTATATTGTAGTTAACATGACATTTGTGTCATGAATCTGGAGTACACACAAACTTCAGTAGTTAGAATGGTCAATGCAATTGAACAGATATTTTCTGGGAAGTAAATCTTCTGTCACAGGGATGTGGGGGAAGGGAGCTCACTCTTTTGCAAAAAGGGACTGTTACTGCTGGAAAATTTCAAGTGATTACTAGGAGTATGGAAAACAGCATTGTCAGACAGATTGACACATTAAAGTAGATTGAACAGAGGGGGTAACACAGAGTGATTTATTTATGGAGACTTGGTTTCTGTTTATATCTTGTGGGAACAAAAGGTCTTAAAGTATGCATTCACCAATGGCCCATGCTTTTTGTGGGGAGGGGGATACTACCAGGAATAAAGAGAAAAGAAAAGTGGCAACAAACAAAAATAACCTTCGGTCTATATGACAACCAGTGCTAGGACACTAGGAAGAACGTTTTTACTGTAGGAATTGTTTGACTCTCCATCTTAGGAGGGCTTTACATAGAGGGTTAGATGCAGGACTGGCTCTAGGTATTTGGCCCTCCTATACAAGAAATATTTTGGCACCCCCTGTCGCCCCTCGTAATTATTTTCACCCCTTGATTTCCGCTGTTTCATTTGTTAATGCTAAACATAACATAAAACTTAGGCGGGTTACAGACCGCCCATTTGGGGTGGCCTGCACCCGCCCCTTTCCCCTCTGTATCGGGGCCTCAGCTGCCAGACCGGCAGCCTCCGAGGCCCTGATCCACCGCTTTGCAGGCCGTGGGGAAGCGGCAAAAGACCGCTTCCCCGCGGCCTGGAAAGGGGTGTCCTTGGGGCTTCAAGCCCCAAGGACACCCGGCGATGGCGGGGAGGAGGAGAATGGGGCCGCTTGGCCCCTTTCTCCTCTGCATCGCTGAGCGCAGCCATGTAAAGGCTGTGCCCAGCGACACAAACCCCAGAAGGAGCTCCATTACGGAGCTCCTTCTTGCACAGCGGAAAGGGCGCTCTAGGCGCCCTTGTGCAGCACAAAGACATCACGTCCACGCTGCCTCATTTGGAGGCGGCACGGTCGTGATGTTGTAATGGCGGCGGCTGTGTGGAACAACCACCGCCATTTTGTACGGACTGGGTTCGTATTAGGGTTAGGGGCGTCAGGAAGTGACACTCCTTTCTAACCCTAATACAGACCCAGTCCGTATTTTCAGGCCCGTCTGTAATGGGCCTTAGGTTCCAATCTCTCATCATAGTATTGAAATTAGTGGAAAAGCCAATTAAGAAATTTGCCACAGACATAGGGGTGGGGGGGTACACATTTATGTTTTGGCCATTGTACAAAGAAACTATCATATTGTAGCTTGCTTATACGTCGCTTGCTGTAAGGAGTTTTCACTTTAATATTGTTTAATTACACAAAAAATATACAAAAAAGCCGCCAAGGCGCCCCTAAATTTTGCCATCCTAGGCGGCTGCCTCGTTCACCTATATGGATGAGCCGGCCCAGTTGGATGGACATCTTTCAGGAGTGCTTTAGTTGTGTATTCCTGCATGGCAGGGAGTTGGGCTAAATAGCCATTGTGGCCCCTTCCAATGCTAAGATTAATAATAATAATAATAATAATAATAATAATAATAATTTATTTATAGCCCGCCCAATCACAAGGAATCCAGGCGGGTTACAACAGTAAAAATAAAGATAATAAAATAAAATACAATAAATAAATAAAATACAATAAAATTAAAGAGAGCAAAGTGAGTACATTCACAGTTAGGCCTGATGGAAGTTGGGCCTCTCTTTTTCACTCCCTCCCAGGTCTGATGATGATGTCATGGAGGGAGGGCTCTTCTTCTTGAGGCAAGGATTTTATTTTAATTAATTTTAATTTAATTCTTCTCATTAAATTTAAGAGAAGAATTGGTGGACAGAGTGACATAAGTCACAGTAAATGGGGAGTAGAACTAGGTAGGGAAGGCCTGCCGGAAGAGATCCGTTTTAAGAGCCTTCTTAAAGGCTGTAAGAGTAGAAATGTCACGGATCTCCTTCGGCAGGTCATTCCATAGCTTCGGAGCTGCGATGGAAAAGGCCCTCTGGGTGACTGAACTTAGCCTAGATTTTATTGGCTGAAGTAGATTCTTCCCCGAGGACCTTAGAGTGCGGGACGGACAGTATGGAAGTAGGCGATCTCTTAAGTATTCTGGACCCAAGCCATGTAGGGCTTTGAAGGTAATCACCAACACCTTGTACCTTGCCCGGAAACTAATTGGCAGCCAGTGAAGGGATTTCAAAACCGGTGTTATGTGATCGGTACGACGAGTACCTGTAATTAACCTGGCTGCCATATTTTGTACAAATTGAAGTTTCTGAACTTGGGACAAGGGTAGCCCCATGTAGAGCGCATTACAGAAGTCCAATCGAGAGGTGACCAGCGCATGTACAACTGTTTCAAGGTCTCCCTGCTCCAGGAAGGGGCGCAGCTGGCGTATCAGCCGAAGCTGATAACAAGTGCTCCTGACTGTCGCATCTACCTGAGCTGTCAGGTGAAGCGACGAGTCAAGGAGCACCCCTAAGCTGCGGACAGAGTCTTTCAGGGGAAGTGTGACCCCATCGAGAACTGGCTGACATAATTCCATACCTGGGCTTGGGTTTCCTATAACAAGTACCTCCGTCTTACCTGGATTCAGTTTGAGTCGGTTTTCCCTCATCCAGTCCATTACCGCCCCAAGACAGGCATTCAGAGGAGAGATGCCATCCTTAGTCACTGCATCAGTCTGAGACATAGAGAAATATATTTGGGTGTCATCAGCGTACTGATAACATCCTGCCCCATGTCTCCGGATGATTTTTCCCAGCGGCTTCATGTAAATGTTAAACAGCATAGGAGACAATATTGCGCCCTGGGGTACACCAAATTTTATCTCTCTTTTAGAAGAGAAACTGTCTCCTAGCGCCACCATCTGGAATCTGCCCGAGAGGTAGGACTGGAACCACTGTAGAACAGTGCCTCCAATACCTAACTCTCTCAGGCGTTCCAGAAGGATACCATGGTCGATGGTATCGAAGGCCGCTGAGAGGTCTAAGAGCACCAGCAGGGTCACACTTCCCCTGTCGATGCCTAGACGGAGATCATCAACTAAGGCGACCAAGGCCGTCTCAACTCCGTATCCTGCCCTGAATCCGGTTTGAAATGGGTCCAGATAATCAGCTTCATCCAAGAATGCCTGTAGTTGATTGGCGACCGCCCTCTCAATCACCTTGCTCAAGAATGGTAACAACGAGACTGGCCTATAGTTATTTCTATCCAGAGGGTCCAGGGAGGGCTTTTTAAAGAGTGGTCTGACCACTGCCTCCTTAAGACAAGAAGGCAGGGTACCCTCCCTGAAGGATGCATTGATTATATTTTTCAGCATCAGCTTGACTATATCACCCCCCTGGACAGCCAGCCAGGATGATTAAACTCCAGAATCCACCTTCTAACCATTGCATAATTGTATTGTATTGTTATATGGTGATGACTTAGTTTTAATGTAATTATCTTTTACTGTATTTTATTGATGTGGTTCTGTATGTGTTTTACTGGGTTGTAATCCTGCCTCGATCCACCCGGGAGAGGCGAGAAAATATAAATAATTTATTGTTATCATCATTTGTTATGCTGGTGGAGGCATCTGAATGCAGAAGTTGAGGGATCAAAGATGGAGAACTCCTAGTTTAGGGAATCCTCATGTCATGGGTCTCTTTCACAATACAGTTACAGAACTTGTTTCCACTTTAACTTCTGTGGCTCTGTCCTATGGATTCCTGGGATTTGAAGTTTGGGAGGGATTTGGATTTCATTGCCAGAGTGTGCAGGTGCTTCACAAAATTACAAATCCCAGGATTGCATAGGATGGAATCATGGTGATTAAAGTAGTATTAAAGTGCTATAATTGTGTAGTGTAAAAAAGACTTTAATCTGGCCCGGATGACATTATAAACTCACACACACCCCAACTGATTCAATTATGTATTATTTCTTTTCAGTGAACTCAACCCAATAGTTGTTCTTTACTTAGTTGTGGTGATTGGTTTTGTTTGTTTTTTAATCTAATTGAAATAATAAATAAATCAGTGTGCAGGATCACCTAGTCTTTACCTTTTTAGCAATTTTCTGCAACCTCTTTGGAAATTTTTCCAGGGAAAGCAAGTTCCTCCACAGCCAGCACATTGCTTGATCTTGTCAAAAGAATGAGATTCCTGGAAAAGGTCATCAGTAAGGCAAGATATATTATTGCATTTTAAAACATTTGGTTGAATGAGTATAGTGTACAACTTGACCCCAGTCTTGTCAGAAATAATAAAAAAGGGACTCTACAAATAATTGATGAAGTTATTGGCTGAGATTAGCAAATCATTTGCTACGAAAGGGTGACTGTTTGGCCCTTAATTACAAATCATTAACCATCCAAGCCTTCTCCATTAGACCACGCTTCCTGGAGTGATGGGAGTTGTGGTCGAGGCTGAGAGAAGGCTGTTCTGGAATGGTTAAAGACAAAATATTAGATTTTCAATTCATAGAGAAGCCACATTCCACGGAGCATGTTATGACCCTAACTGATAACATGCTGTCTGCCACAATTGCTTATAAGAGGAGTTATTGTTGTAGCCTTAAATGAGCATTTTAAAAGATAGTGGGAGTGCCAACATTTGGCATAGTAGTTTGAGTGCTGAACTACAACTCTGGAGACAAGGCTTTGTGTGTTCAGTCACGAAACCCACTGAGTAACTTTGGGTAAGTCAGGAGAAGGCAGTGACAAACCTCCTCTGAGTAAATCTTGCCAAGAAACCCCCATGATAGGGACACCATAAGTCAGAAATGACTTGAAGGCATACAACAACAACAACAACAACAACCAGGCATTTACGGTTTGTATCTTGGTCTTAGAGGAAAGCGATGGTAAACCTCCTCTGTGCAGATCTTGCCAAGTTTGTCATCAGTTAGAGTCAGCTTGAAGACACACACCAATTCTAGTGCAAGGCCTCTAAAATGTCCATCACTGTGTACAATTAAGTTTATATTTTAAAATCTCAGAAGTATGGAGGTTTATTCCTGACCCTTGGACATCTGATCTATTCCCAGCTTCTTAGTTCTTACTCTGTATTCTCCATACGCTTTCAAGCCTGTTGATGCAGCGGTAAAATTCTGGATAATATATTCTCCATGTAGCGTATACCATGCAACTGCAGAACTCAAAGAGCTTTAATCATAGTTATGCAAAAAGTCTTCTTATGTCTCTTTTATACTATCCAATTATAGAAATTTCATTCCATTTCAGTTGACATGGTTCTCCCCTATGGTACGTAGTTCCATGATGTATTTTGAAGTCTCTTCCAGTTAGGGTTGCCATATCTGAGGACCTCCAAACCGAGACAAATGTAGGACAAGGTTAAAAAAGTAGGACCTTTTTTAAAAAAATTCCTAGCCAGGAAATTTTAAAAAAAGGTCCTACATTTTTAAACCTTGTCCTCCTCCTCCTCTCTGGCTTGGGAGGAAGCCTTGGCCTGCTCCCAGGCCGAGAAGGAGCGCAAGGGCCGCTCCTCATCGCGGCAATTGCCGCGGTGGGAAGTGGCCTCCTCCTCCTCCCCGGCTTGGGAGGAAGCCTTGGCCTGCTCCCAGGCCGGGAAAGAGGTGGGGGCCGCTCCTCATCGAGGCAATCGCCGCAATGGCAGGCGGCCTCCTCCTCCTCCCCTGCCTCGCGGAGGCCTTGGAGGACCCCGCAGCTGGAGCTCCGACCGCGGAGCCGCTTCCAGGGCCTCCCTGGGGCCTGGGAAACAGCGTCTCCCAAGCCTCAGAGAGGCCTTGGAGGGCTCTGTCATTGCGGAGCCGTCTCCAGGGCCTTGCTGGGGGGCATCCCGGGGGCGGGGCCAAACCGGGGCGGGACCGTGCAGACCCGCCCCAAACCGGGAAAGTCCCACCCCCAGGCGGGATATGGCAAGCCTACTTCCAGTATGTACCTCACCAAACTACAAATGCCAGAACTATGTAGGATGTCAACATGGCAAAGTGTTTTCAAAGATCTACAACTGTGTAGTGTGAAAAGATACTTTAGTTTGTGTTTCCTAGCAGGCTTTGTATTTAAGCTTTGTCCAAGTCTGTCTATGTATTTTGACTGGTGAAATGTTTCAGATCAAGGCTAGTGATATGAAGGAAGAAGGAAGAAAAATGGGCTGTTTTTTAAAAACTCATTTGCTTCAGAAGGGTGACTGTTTGGCCCTTAATTACAAATCATTAATTACAAATCATTTTGTGGGGAGGGAAGGAAAGCAATTCTGCCTTTTTACAGGTTGTTTTTCTTTTGCAAGCTTATACTTCTAGAAAAAACATGGTTATGGAATCAAGATTTAGGTTGAACATTGTTTGCAATTTCATTCAGCCCTTTGTATCCATGGATTCTGCATCCACAGATTCAACCAGCCACAGTTTGAAAATATTTTTCAAAAAATTCAAAAAGCAAACCTTTATTTTTGCCATTTTATATAAGGGCCACTATTTTACTCCTCCACTGTATATAATAGGACTTGAGCATACCAAGATGTTGGTATCCTGGGAAGGGAAGGGCTGGAACCAAAACCTAGTGAATGCCAAGTGCCCTCTGTATAGGTATACCTCAGTGAACACACTCACTGTGTTCCTGGATGTTATTGCTTTACCAGAAAATTTGGCACCAGATGTAGAAATAGCATGAAAAAAATAGGGATAGGTTCCTATGTCACAAAAAAAATCAGTTCAACATGTTTCAAAACAACATGCACATGTGAAATGAAACAATCAGGTCAGGTATGCATTGCATATGTAATCAACATTTTGAACCTTTTAGAGACCACAAAGCTCCTTCCAAAATGGATGGGTTCTTTCCCTCTCCTTTCACTACTCTCCACTTTTGATATAATTTCCATTTTGGTGATCAGGCTTGCAAATGTATGCAGAGAGCTGGTGCGGGAGGCTTTATATATGATCTCCTTTCTCTCTGTTTTGCTGTTTACCTTGCTAGTTGTAGGAAGGGACTCAGAGCCAAAAATCTATTTCTCCAGTCCCCCTTCACCATCCTCCCATTATCAATGCTGCTAAAAAAACAACAGCTGTACAGAGGATGAGGAAGAAAAGGGGCATAAAAAGACTTTATAAGGAGGAGCTTCTTTATCAAAGGTTTTATTCACTGTAGTATTTGTTTCTTGTTTTTTAATGCAGATTTTCCTTCATTTCCTTGCCAAACCATATTGATCCAGAAATACCTTCAATTTTAAGATACCCTCCCCCAACTCCCTTATGAAGAATATTCCTCCATTATAAAGCATAAATAGTCTGAGGAATGTAGTGTTGGAAAGTGTCAACCAATATCTGTGGAAAGCTGCCAGATTTATCCAAAATAGTCTCTTCCAAGTAAGGATCATGTTGCGTCTTCAAGATGCCTCCCCTTAAGACCTCCTGTGTCGTGTTTTTTCAGTGACCTACTTTTTATGTATCAGAGAGACTTGGAAATTAATTTTAAAGCAGGTTCTTCCCTTGAGATTGTTTTCCCCACATGCTCAGCCATATGAATAATAACACAGCTTTGTGTTCTATGTTGCTTAATGAGTAGAATAATTTTAAAATAAACTTTTTTCAAATAACCTAGCTTTTTTAGAGTTATTATTCTCTATGAGTATTGGACTATGACATTATTATTATTATTATTATTATTATTATTATTATTATTATTATTATTATTATTATTATTATTATTATTATTATCCTTTATTTATAAAGCGCTGTAAATTTACACAGCACTGTACATACAATCTTTTAATTAGGCGGTTCCCTGCCCTCAGGCTTACAATCTAAAAAGACACGACACAAAGGAGAAGGGAGTGATGGTGGGGAAGGGGATGAGGGCCAGAAGTTCTTCTCTACCTCTGAGACCAGGGTTTGAATCTTGGCTCAGCCATGGAAACCCATTAGGTGACCTTGGGCAAGTCACACTTCCTCAGCCTCAAGGAAGGCAATGGCAACCCCCCTCTGAAGAAAACTGCAAAGAAAACCCCATAAGACAGAAGTGACTTGAAGGCACAGAACAACAACAACAATACTCTTTTGTGCACAATGTGTAACACATGAAGCTACAGTCAGCCCTTCACATGTTAGGGGTGTGCATGGCACTCACAAAAGTAGAAAGACTGCAAATAAAATTTAAAAAAAACACTATTTTTTTTAAACCAGAGCACACATCTCTAGGAATCTCTAGGTCCTCCAGCACAACTCTGTGGTCAACATCTGCCAGTAGTTGGAATGTTTTCTCTAGGAATCTCTAGGTCCTCCAGAGCAACTTTATGGTCAACGTATGGCAAGAGTCACACTGGAGGACTTAGAGATTCCTAGAGAGAACATATTGATCAAATCTGTGAGTAATCAAATCCAAGTCAAAGCCAGAAATGTGGAGCAACAGCTGTACATTACACTGGGTTAGAAACATGGGACCATCTTGCTCAAAGTACACTACACAATTACAGTGGTTTCATTGCACTTATCTGTAGTGGAGCTCCATCCTATTGAACTTGGGGGATTTGTAGTTTGATGATGTAGTTAGAATTTTCTGGAGAGTGGCCTAGAGTTCTCTACCAGAGAATGCTAAGAGCTTTGCTGTTGCTGAGTGCTATCGAGGTGGCTTTGACTTATGGCAACCCTATGAATGAGAAACCTCCAAGAGACCCTGTTGTTAATAGACCTGCTCAGGCCTTGCAAATTCAAAGTGATGGCTTTATTGACTGAGTCAGTCCACATGAGTTGTGGCCTTTCTATTTTCCTATTGCTTTCAATTTTATCAAGCTTTATTATCTTTTCCAATGATGATTCTTTTCCAAGGCCATCACCAAACTACAAATTTCATGATCTCATGAAATGGATCT